>NC_091460.1:114847525-114905276 GCF_027789765.1 Dendropsophus ebraccatus
GATGACCCACTCATATAGTGGCTAGGAAGGCGGAGCTTGTATCATTCAACGCACCCTCAATGACACCCCAAGGAAGACACCCCCCAGGCTATATGTCCGAAGGACCGGCGACGGACCGCAGAAGATTCATTGGGAGCTCTGAATGATTGCAATGCCTCCCTGAACACTTTTGGCTTCTTCTTTTTACACATAACTTTTACTTCATTTGCTTTTTGAGGGACGAGGAATCACAGCCTTGCCCCCGCCTTCTATCACGAGCAAAAACCACCGTCCCACTACTATATGCCCCTTTACTACCTACTCAATCGCCTGCCTTCAATGGAGTAAGGAGGGCCATGGGGTCACATATCCCGCCACTAGCGGAGTACGGGCGTTAATTTTGAAAGGGTTTGATTCACTGTGACTAGGCGATTATCAGAGAACACACGGGGATGGAGCAATTTATAGAAAGGAGGAGAATTTATTAATCCAAACTGTATTGAAGAGGAATCAATGCCAATAGAGTCCCCCATACAAGAGTCCAGAGTCCACACAGTCTATCAGTCCTGGTCCCCTGGAGTTCTCACTTAACCCACCGGGTGCTGTGCTCACATCAGCCTCTTCTTCTCTTCATAAACTTCTGAGTTCTTGGGGCCCCAGGATCTGCCAGCTGCAGCTCCTGGCTTCTTCACTATCTCACAAACAACCTTTCTTCCTTCTAAGTTCTTTTTCTTGGGGTGTCCAGTCTGTTGGGGGTGCCCCCTGCTAACACCAGCCCCTGCTCCAGCAGTGCCTCTATAAATTACCCATGAAGGTGATAAGACTTGCTGCCCTCCTCCAGACTCTCTCCAGACTTGTCTCTGGTTAGGAGTCCACAGCCAGCACACTGTCAACCTCTCCCCCCCCTTAAAATGTGTACGACCAAGTGACCTCCACAGGTCGTTTGTTGAGTACATAATTCAGATTATTAATGGGAGGGATGGCTAGTGTATGGCTGACTGGGCCTGAACTCCGACAGAGCCCCCTGTAATATCTGGCTATTACCCACTCTGTAATATCTGGGGTTTCAAGGGCATTACTCTTCCTCATCTGGGGTGGGTCACTAGGCAGCTGGAAGTGCATGCCCGTGGCCCCCTCGACTAGTTGGGCAACTGGCTGCAGATCATCTGCCCAACATCCATACATCTGCGCTTTATCATGGGACCTCAACATCTCCTTAGGGATGCTTATGGGTCTGGTCTGCCTCTGGGCTGGCTGTAGTCCCATATCCCAAGAAATAGGGCATTCTGCGGGCAGACCACCTAGGAGATCATCTGCGGGCACACCCATGGCCCCAAGCAGCTTGCCCAAAGCCATAGTCCAGCCCACACGTGCCTTGCCAGTTCCTATTTATGCCTCCAGCCAGTATTCCTCTTTTATCCCGGCGGCTTCAGCTACTGAGGAATGCTCATGAGGTCCAGCTAGGTGAGGAATGCTCCTTGAGTCCCGAAAGTACCCAATAGATGCCTTGCAATGGAGCGTCAGAGGGATAGTGCCTGTGGTGGTCAGAGGGATGTAAGGTGGTGGGCCCACTCCATAGACCCCAATGGTGGTCTCCGGTCTGGTTCATTGGGACAGTCAAGTTGTGCGGGTGAGAGCCCTTCCTCATTGAAGGGGCTTTCAGATAGTTTATCGTTTGAGTTGTGTAGAGCGATCCCCTACGAAGAGTTGGGCAGGCTTGATGTAGATGCCCCGGCTGCCCACACTCATAACACTTGCGTTCAAATACTTTTCCTCCGTGACGCATTTGGGGAAAGTTCAGGGTTGGCTGAAGAACGGTACCCACCTGTGGGTAAGTGAAGCGAGGTTTGGTTTTGGAGTCCAGCAGTGGAGACTTTTGGATACCATACGTGTGGTTGAGGGGAGCCCTGCTGACCCCCTCCCAATAGCTTCTTCCACTGGGGCTTTATGCTAAGAACCTCGTCAGCCAAAGCCGCTGCTTCTGTTACAGTTGCTGGGTTCCTTTCTCGCACCCATTCTCGGATCTCGGCAGGGCATTTGGCAAAGAATTGTTCCTTTAGGATAGCTTGCAGTATTGTGTCCACAGTGTAGGCCCCCTCTCCCTCCAGCCACCGCCGGCATGCTTGGGTAATTTATGAGCATACATTTTGAGGGAACTCTCCCCATTGCAGGACAAGGAACGAAAACTGTACCCTGTAGTTCTCGGGGGTTACTGCATAATGCTCGAATATGGTTTGTTTAATCGTTTCATAGTGTCGGTTATATTGAGGGTCCATGGCTCGGTACGCCGCTGCAGCTCCCCCTTCCAGAAGCCCACAAGATGACGGACCCACTCTGCGTCTGGGACTTCCATTAATTTTACATTGGTGTTCAAAGTCCTGGAAGAATCCCTCAATGTCCTCCTCGCGGAATGGCTTAAAGTCTTTGCGGGACACTCGTGGGGATTCCCTCCTAGAGAATGTTGTGCTTATGGATTGCTCACGCTGCAGAGTTACCATGTCCCTTTCATGGGCTCTTCTAATGGCCGCCCCTCTTATCATCTGCTGTCACATCTGCCCCAAGCAGGGCCAGTTCCTTCTCCACCCACACAAGCCTCCGATCTTTTGGGGTATTTACCTCTAGGGAGATCTCCTCTGTTCCTTCTCGAAGGCTCAGCTGCTCAGGGCTTCAATCAGCTCCTGTTTGGAGAGTCCCTTGTAGCTGAGGCCCAGCTCCCAGCCTTGCCTTGGAGAGTCATCATAGTCCAGTTGTGGTATCCTGAGGCTGTGGCCCCACTTGTTGCTTGGTGGTTCTCCATCCCCTGGGCTCTTATCCCAGCGCTGCCAACCAGTTTGTGACTGGGCGATTATCAGAGAACACACGGGGATGGAGCAACTTATAGAAAAGGAGGAGAATTTATTAAATTCCAACTGTATGAAGCAGGTAATCCAATGCCAATAGAGTCCACCCATACGGATTTAGCAAGAGTCCACACAGTCTATCAGTCCTCAGGTCCCCATGGAGTTCTTCCTCTTCATCCACCGGGTGCTGTGCTCACATCAGCTCCTCTTCTCTCTTCTTAAATCTTCTGAGTTCTTGGGGCCCCCAGGATCTGCCACAGCTGCAGCTCCTGGCTTCTTCACTATCTCACAATCAACAACTCTTCTGTCTTCTAAGTTCTTTTTGTTCTGCCAGTCTGTTGGGGGTGGGGGTCTGCATAACCTACAGCCCCCTGCTCCACACCTAGTGTCCTCTATAAATTACCCAGCAGAAGGTGATAAGACTCCATGCTGCCCTGCCCCCTTCCTTTCTCCTCCAGACTCCTTGTCTCTGGTTAGGAGTCCACAGCCAGGCACACTGTCACAGTCACTTTATAGTAAAATAGTTCACTTAAGTGTACTCACTGTATATACTGACAGCAGCTCCCTGTGTACTCACTGTATATACTGACAGCAGCTCATGTACTCACTGTATATACTGACAGCAGCTCCCTGTGTACTCACTGTATATACTGACAGCAGCTACCTGTACTCACTGTATATACTGACAGCAGCTCCCTGTGTACTCACTGTATATACTGAGAGCAGCTCCCTGTGTACTCACTGTATATACTGAGAGCAGCTCCCTGTGTACTCACTGTATATACTGAGAGCAGCTCCCTGTGTACTCACGGTATATACTGACAGCAGCTCCCTGTACTCACTGTATATACTGACAGCAGCTCCCTGTGTACTCACTGTATAGACTTACAGAAGCTTCGTGTGTACTCACTGTATATACTGACAGCAGCTCCCTGTGTACTCACTGTATATACTGACAGCAGCTTCCTGTATACTCACTGTATATACTGACAGCAGCTCCCTGTGTACTTACTGTATATACTGACAGCAGCTCCCTGTACTCACTGTATATACTGACCAGCAGCTCCCAGTGTACACACTGTATATACTGACAGCAGCTCCCTGTGTACTCACTTTATATACTGACAGCAGCTCCCTGTTGTACTCACTGTATATACTGACAGCAGCTCCCTGTACTCACTGTATATACTGACAGCAGCTCCCTGTGTACTCACTGTATATACTGACAGCAGCTTCCTGTATACTCACTGTATATGCTGACAGCAGCTCCCTGTGTACTCACTGTATATACTGAGAGCAGCTTCCTGTATACTCACTGTATATGCTGACAGCAGCTCCCTGTGTACTCACTGTATATACTGACAGCAGCTTCCTGTATACTCACTGTATATACTGACAGCAGCTCCCTGTGTACTCACTGTATATACTGACAGCAGCTTCCTGTATACTCACTGTATATGCTGACAGCAGCTCCCTGTGTACTCACTGTATATACTGACAGCAGCTTCTTGTGTACTCACTGTATATACTGACAGCAGCTCCCTGTGTACTCACTGTATATACTGACAACAGCTCCCTGTTTACTCACGGTATATACTGACAGTAGCTCCCGTACTCACTGTATATACTGACAGCAGCTCCCTGTGTACTCTCTGCATATACTGACAGCAGCTTCCTGTTTACTCATTCTTAATGTATATACTGATAGCAGCTCCATGTATAGTCACTGTATATACTCACAGCAGCTCCTTGTGTACTCACTGTATATACCGACAGCAGCTTCCTGTGTACTCACTGTATATACCAACAGCAGCTTCCTGTGTACTCACTGTATATACCGACACCAGCTTCCAGTGTACGCACAGTATATACTGACAGCAGCTCCCTGTGTACTCTGTATATACTGACAGCAGATTCCTGTGTACTCATTCTCAATGTATATACTGACGACAGCTTCCTGTGTACTCACTGAATATACTTACAACAGCCTCCTGTACTCACTGTATATACTGACAGCAGCTCCTTGTGTACTCCACTGTATATACCGACAGCAGCTTCCTGTGTACTCACTGTATATACCAACAGTAGCTTCCTGTGTACTCACTGTATATACCGACACCATCTCCCAGTGTACGCACAGAATATACTGACAGCAGCCACCTGTGTACTCACTGTATATACCGACACCAGCTCCCAGTGTACGCACAGTATATACTGACAGCAGCCACCTGTGTACTCACTGTATATACTGACTGCAGCTCCCTGTCCCCTTCTAGGGTTGAATGTGTAAATTCCCAATCCCCCTGCTGGCTGTATGTTTGGATTGTGGCAGGAAAGCAGGCCCGCCCCGCGCACACCCACACAGGGAGAGCATCCACACTTCTTGCCCATGCGGGATTAGAACCCAGGACCTGAGCGTCCCTAAGCAACAGTTGTCAACTGCCACAGACAAGCACAGGCTGAGGCTTCAGCCAGAGTGCCGTATGCAAATGAGGAGCCAGCCAGAGGGCCGTATGCAAATGAGGAGGCAGCTGGTGGTGGCAGAAATGCTGTTAATGCGCCTCCTTGGGAGAGAGTTTATGCTCAGGAAGTGACTATTAAGACCGGGAAGAGTGTGGCCATGATTTTTTGGCCAGTCTTTTTCAATGGACTTGTACAAGGGGAAATGGCCCCGTGTCTCTCCCCAATGAATAGTCACAAGCTCCTGTGGGGTTATAAATACCAAGATGACCCACTCATATAGTGTGCTAGGAAGGCGGAGCTTGTATCATTCAACCACCCTCAATGACACCCACAAGGAAGACACCCACCAGGATATATGTCCGACGACGGACCGAAGAAGATTCATTGAGGACTTGAATGATTGCAATGCCTCCCTGACACTTTTTGGCTTCTTCTTTTTACACATAACTTTTACTTCATTTGCTTTTTGAGGACAGAGGAATCACAGCCATTGCCCCCTGCCCTCTATCACTGCAAAACCACCGCCCACTACTTATGCCCCTTTAACTACCTACTCATCTGCCTGCCTTCATGGAGTAAGGAGGGAGTTGGGGGTCACATATCACCCACTAGCGGAGTACAGGCGTTTAATTTTTAAAGGGGTTGGTCACTTATAGTAAAATAGTTCACTTAAGTGTACTCACTGTATATACTGACAGCAGCTCCCTGTGTACTCACTGTATATACTGACAGCAGCTCCATGTACTCACTGTATATACTGACAGCAGCTCCCTGTGTACTCACTGTATATACTGACAGCAGCTTCCTGTACTCACTGTATATACTGAGAGCAGCTCCCTGTGTACTCACTGTATATACTGAGAGCAGCTCCCTGTGTACTCACTGTATATACTGAGAGCAGCTCCCTGTGTACTCACTGTATATACTGAGAGCAGCTCCCTGTGTACTCACTGTATATACTGACAACAGCTCCCTGTATACTCACGGTATATACTGACAGCAGCTCCCTGTACTCACTGTATATACTGACAGCAGCTCCCTGTGTACTCACTGTATACACTTACAGAAGCTTCTTGTGTACTCACTGTATATACTGACAGCAGCTCCCTGTGTACTCACTGTATATACTGACAGCAGCTTCCTGTATACTCACTGTATATACTGACAGCAGCTCCCTGTGTACTCACTGTATATACTGACAGCAGCTCCCTGTACTCACTGTATATACTGACAGCAGCTCCCAGTGTACACACTGTATATACTGACAGCACCTCCCTGTGTACTCACTGTATATACTGACAGCAGCTCCCTGTACTCACTGTATATACTGACAGCAGCTCCCTGTGTACTCACTGTATATACTGACAGCAGCTTCCTGTATACTCACTGTATATACTGACAGCAGCTCCCTGTGTACTCACTGTATATACTGACAGCAGCTTCCTGTATACTCACTGTATATGCTGACAGCAGCTCCCTGTGTACTCACTGTATATACTGACAGCAGCTTCCTGTATACTCACTGTATATACTGACAGCAGCTCCCTGTGTACTCACTGTATATACTGACAGCAGCTTCCTGTATACTCACTGTATATGCTGACAGCAGCTCCCTGTGTACTCACTGTATATACTGACAGCAGCTTCTTGTGTACTCACTGTATATACTGACAGCAGCTCCCTGTGTATTCATTGTATATACTGACAGCAGCTTCTTGTGTACTCACTGTATATACTGACAGCAGATTCCTGTGTACTCATTCTCAATGTATATACTGACGTCAGCTTCCTGTGTACTCACTGAATATACTTACAACAGCCTCCTGTACTCACTGTATATACTGACAGCAGCTCCTTGTGTACTCACTGTATATACTGACAGCAGCTTCCTGTATACTCACTGTATATACTGACAGCAGCTTCCTGTGTACTCACTGTATATACTGACAGCAGCTTCCTGTATACTCACTGTATATGCTGACAGCAGCTCCATGTGTACTCACTGTATATACTGACAGCAGCTTCCTGTATACTCACTGTATATACTGACAGCAGCTCCCTGTGTACTCACTGTATTTACTGACAGCAGCTTCCTGTATACTCACTGTATATGCTGACAGCAGCTCCCTGTGTACTCACTGTATATACTGACAGCAGCTTCTTGTGTACTCACTGTATATACTGACAGCAGCTCCCTGTGTATTCATTGTATATACTGACAGCAGCTTCTTGTGTACTCACTGTATATACTGACAGCAGCTCCCTGTGTACTCACTGTATATACTGACAACAGCTCCCTGTTTACTCACGGTATATACTGACAGTAGCTCCCTGTACTCACTGTATATACTGACAGCAGCTCCCTGTGTACTCTCTGCATATACTGACAGCAGCTTCCTGTTTACTCATTCTTAATGTATATACTGATAGCAGCTCCATGTATAGTCACTGTATATACTCACAGCAGCTCCTTGTGTACTCACTGTATATACCGACAGCAGCTTCCTGTGTACTCACTGTATATACCAACAGCAGCTTCCTTTGTACTCACTGTATATACCGACACCAGCTTCCAGTGTACGCACAGTATATACTGACAGCAGCTCCCTGTGTACTCTGTATATACTGACAGCAGATTCCTGTGTACTCATTCTCAATGTATATACTGACGACAGCTTCCTGTGTACTCACTGAATATACTTACAACAGCCTCCTGTACTCACTGTATATACTGACAGCAGCTCCTTGTGTACTCACTGTATATACCGACAGCAGCTTCCTGTGTACTCACTGTATATACCAACAGTAGCTTCCTGTGTACTCACTGTATATACCGACACCATCTCCCAGTGTACGCACAGAATATACTGACAGCAGCCACCTGTGTACTCACTGTATATACCGACACCAGCTCCCAGTGTACGCACAGTATATACTGACAGCAGCCACCTGTGTACTCACTGTATATACTGACTGCAGCTCCCTGTCCCCTTCTAGGGTTGAATGTGTAAATTCCCAATCCCCCTGCTGGCTGTATGTTTGGATTGTGGCAGGAAAAGCAGGCCCGCCCCGCGCACACCCACACAGGGAGAGCATCCACACTTCTTGCCCATGCGGGATTAGAACCCAGGACCTGAGCGTCCCTAAGCAACAGTTGTCAACTGCCACAGACAAGCACAGGCTGAGGCTTCAGCCAGAGTGCCGTATGCAAATGAGGAGCCAGCCAGAGGGCCGTATGCAAATGAGGAGGCAGCTGGTGGTGGCAGAAATGCTGTTAATGCGCCTCCTTGGGTGAGAGTTTATGCTCAGTAAGTGACTATTAAGACCGGGAAAGAGTGTGGCCATGATTTTTTGGCCAGTCTTTTTTAATGGACTTGTACAAGGGGAAATGGCCCCGGGTCTCTCCCCAATGAATAGTCACAAGCTCCTGTGGGGTTATAAATACCAAGATGACCCACTCATATAGTGTGCTAGGAAGGCGGAGCTTGTATCATTCAACCACCCTCAATGACACCCACAAGGAAGACACCCACCAGGATATATGTCCGACGACGGACCGAAGAAGATTCATTGAGGACTTGAATGATTGCAATGCCTCCCTGACACTTTTGGCTTCTTCTTTTTACACATAACTTTTACTTCATTTGCTTTTTGAGGGACAGAGGAATCACAGCCATTGCCCCCTGCCCTCTATCACTGCAAAAACCACCGCCCACTACTTATGCCCCTTTAACTACCTACTCATCTGCCTGCCTTCATGGAGTAAGGAGGGAGTTGGGGGTCACATATCACCCACTAGCGGAGTACGGGCGTTTAATTTTTAAAGGGGTTGGTCACTTTATAGTAAAATAGTTCACTTAAGTGTACTCACTGTATATACTGACAGCAGCTCCCTGTGTACTCACTGTATATACTGACAGCAGCTCCATGTACTCACTGTATATACTGACAGCAGCTCCCTGTGTACTCACTGTATATACTGACAGCAGCTTCCTGTACTCACTGTATATACTGAGAGCAGCTCCCTGTGTACTCACTGTATATACTGAGAGCAGCTCCCTGTGTACTCACTGTATATACTGAGAGCAGCTCCCTGTGTACTCACTGTATATACTGAGAGCAGCTCCCTGTGTACTCACTGTATATACTGACAACAGCTCCCTGTATACTCACGGTATATACTGACAGCAGCTCCCTGTACTCACTGTATATACTGACAGCAGCTCCCTGTGTACTCACTGTATACACTTACAGAAGCTTCTTGTGTACTCACTGTATATACTGACAGCAGCTCCCTGTGTACTCACTGTATATACTGACAGCAGCTTCCTGTATACTCACTGTATATACTGACAGCAGCTCCCTGTGTACTCACTGTATATACTGACAGCAGCTCCCTGTACTCACTGTATATACTGACAGCAGCTCCCAGTGTACACACTGTATATACTGACAGCACCTCCCTGTGTACTCACTGTATATACTGACAGCAGCTCCCTGTACTCACTGTATATACTGACAGCAGCTCCCTGTGTACTCACTGTATATACTGACAGCAGCTTCCTGTATACTCACTGTATATACTGACAGCAGCTCCCTGTGTACTCACTGTATATACTGACAGCAGCTTCCTGTATACTCACTGTATATGCTGACAGCAGCTCCCTGTGTACTCACTGTATATACTGACAGCAGCTTCCTGTATACTCACTGTATATACTGACAGCAGCTCCCTGTGTACTCACTGTATATACTGACAGCAGCTTCCTGTATACTCACTGTATATGCTGACAGCAGCTCCCTGTGTACTCACTGTATATACTGACAGCAGCTTCTTGTGTACTCACTGTATATACTGACAGCAGCTCCCTGTGTATTCATTGTATATACTGACAGCAGCTTCCTGTATACTCACTGTATATACTGACAGCAGATTCCTGTGTACTCATTCTCAATGTATATACTGACGACAGCTTCCTGTATACTCACTGAATATACTTACAACAGCCTCCTGTACTCACTGTATATACTGACAGCAGCTCCTTGTGTACTCACTGTATATACTGACAGCAGCTTCCTGTATACTCACTGTATATACTGACAGCAGCTTCCTGTGTACTCACTGTATATACTGACAGCAGCTTCCTGTATACTCACTGTATATGCTGACAGCAGCTCCATGTGTACTCACTGTATATACTGACAGCAGCTTCCTGTATACTCACTGTATATACTGACAGCAGCTCCCTGTGTACTCACTGTATTTACTGACAGCAGCTTCCTGTATACTCACTGTATATGCTGACAGCAGCTCCCTGTGTACTCACTGTATATACTGACAGCAGCTTCTTGTGTACTCACTGTATATACTGACAGCAGCTCCCTGTGTATTCATTGTATATACTGACAGCAGCTTCTTGTGTACTCACTGTATATACTGACAGCAGCTCCCTGTGTACTCACTGTATATACTGACAACAGCTCCCTGTTTACTCACGGTATATACTGACAGTAGCTCCCTGTACTCACTGTATATACTGACAGCAGCTCCCTGTGTACTCTCTGCATATACTGACAGCAGCTTCCTGTTTACTCATTCTTAATGTATATACTGATAGCAGCTCCATGTATAGTCACTGTATATACTCACAGCAGCTCCTTGTGTACTCACTGTATATACCGACAGCAGCTTCCTGTGTACTCACTGTATATACCAACAGCAGCTTCCTTTGTACTCACTGTATATACCGACACCAGCTTCCAGTGTACGCACAGTATATACTGACAGCAGCTCCCTGTGTACTCTGTATATACTGACAGCAGATTCCTGTGTACTCATTCTCAATGTATATACTGACGACAGCTTCCTGTGTACTCACTGAATATACTTACAACAGCCTCCTGTACTCACTGTATATACTGACAGCAGCTCCTTGTGTACTCACTGTATATACCGACAGCAGCTTCCTGTGTACTCACTGTATATACCAACAGTAGCTTCCTGTGTACTCACTGTATATACCGACACCATCTCCCAGTGTACGCACAGAATATACTGACAGCAGCCACCTGTGTACTCACTGTATATACCGACACCAGCTCCCAGTGTACGCACAGTATATACTGACAGCAGCCACCTGTGTACTCACTGTATATACTGACTGCAGCTCCCTGTCCCCTTCTAGGGTTGAATGTGTAAATTCCCAATCCCCCTGCTGGCTGTATGTTTGGATTGTGGCAGGAAAAGCAGGCCCGCCCCGCGCACACCCACACAGGGAGAGCATCCACACTTCTTGCCCATGCGGGATTAGAACCCAGGACCTGAGCGTCCCTAAGCAACAGTTGTCAACTGCCACAGACAAGCACAGGCTGAGGCTTCAGCCAGAGTGCCGTATGCAAATGAGGAGCCAGCCAGAGGGCCGTATGCAAATGAGGAGGCAGCTGGTGGTGGCAGAAATGCTGTTAATGCGCCTCCTTGGGTGAGAGTTTATGCTCAGTAAGTGACTATTAAGACCGGGAAAGAGTGTGGCCATGATTTTTTGGCCAGTCTTTTTTAATGGACTTGTACAAGGGGAAATGGCCCCGGGTCTCTCCCCAATGAATAGTCACAAGCTCCTGTGGGGTTATAAATACCAAGATGACCCACTCATATAGTGTGCTAGGAAGGCGGAGCTTGTATCATTCAACCACCCTCAATGACACCCACAAGGAAGACACCCACCAGGATATATGTCCGACGACGGACCGAAGAAGATTCATTGAGGACTTGAATGATTGCAATGCCTCCCTGACACTTTTGGCTTCTTCTTTTTACACATAACTTTTACTTCATTTGCTTTTTGAGGGACAGAGGAATCACAGCCATTGCCCCCTGCCCTCTATCACTGCAAAAACCACCGCCCACTACTTATGCCCCTTTAACTACCTACTCATCTGCCTGCCTTCATGGAGTAAGGAGGGAGTTGGGGGTCACATATCACCCACTAGCGGAGTACGGGCGTTTAATTTTTAAAGGGGTTGGTCACTTTATAGTAAAATAGTTCACTTAAGTGTACTCACTGTATATACTGACAGCAGCTCCCTGTGTACTCACTGTATATACTGACAGCAGCTCCATGTACTCACTGTATATACTGACAGCAGCTCCCTGTGTACTCACTGTATATACTGACAGCAGCTTCCTGTACTCACTGTATATACTGAGAGCAGCTCCCTGTGTACTCACTGTATATACTGAGAGCAGCTCAATGTGTACTCACTGTATATACTGAGAGCAGCTCCCTGTGTACTCACTGTATATACTGAGAGCAGCTCCCTGTGTACTCACTGTATATACTGACAACAGCTCCCTGTATACTCACGGTATATACTGACAGCAGCTCCCTGTACTCACTGTATATACTGACAGCAGCTCCCTGTGTACTCACTGTATACACTTACAGAAGCTTCTTGTGTACTCACTGTATATACTGACAGCAGCTCCCTGTGTACTCACTGTATATACTGACAGCAGCTTCCTGTATACTCACTGTATATACTGACAGCAGCTCCCTGTGTACTCACTGTATATACTGACAGCAGCTCCCTGTACTCACTGTATATACTGACAGCAGCTCCCAGTGTACACACTGTATATACTGACAGCACCTCCCTGTGTACTCAATGTATATACTGACAGCAGCTCCCTGTACTCACTGTATATACTGACAGCAGCTCCCTGTGTACTCACTGTATATACTGACAGCAGCTTCCTGTATACTCACTGTATATACTGACAGCAGCTCCCTGTGTACTCACTGTATATACTGACAGCAGCTTCCTGTATACTCACTGTATATGCTGACAGCAGCTCCCTGTGTACTCACTGTATATACTGACAGCAGCTTCCTGTATACTCACTGTATATACTGACAGCAGCTCCCTGTGTACTCACTGTATATACTGACAGCAGCTTCCTGTATACTCACTGTATATGCTGACAGCAGCTCCCTGTGTACTCACTGTATATACTGACAGCAGCTTCTTGTGTACTCACTGTATATACTGACAGCAGCTCCCTGTGTATTCATTGTATATACTGACAGCAGCTTCTTGTGTACTCACTGTATATACTGACAGCAGCTCCCTGTGTACTCACTGTATATACTGACAACAGCTCCCTGTTTACTCACGGTATATACTGACAGTAGCTCCCTGTACTCACTGTATATACTGACAGCAGCTCCCTGTGTACTCTCTGCATATACTGACAGCAGCTTCCTGTTTACTCATTCTTAATGTATATACTGATAGCAGCTCCATGTATAGTCACTGTATATACTCACAGCAGCTCCTTGTGTACTCACTGTATATACCGACAGCAGCTTCCTGTGTACTCACTGTATATACAAACAGCAGCTTCCTGTGTACTCACTGTATATACCGACACCAGCTTCCAGTGTACGCACAGTATATACTGACAGCAGCTCCCTGTGTACTCTGTATATACTGACAGCAGATTCCTGTGTACTCATTCTCAATGTATATACTGACGACAGCTTCCTGTGTACTCACTGAATATACTTACAACAGCCTCCTGTACTCACTGTATATACTGACAGCAGCTCCTTGTGTACTCACTGTATATACCGACAGCAGCTTCCTGTGTACTCACTGTATATACCAACAGTAGCTTCCTGTGTACTCACTGTATATACCGACACCATCTCCCAGTGTACGCACAGAATATACTGACAGCAGCCACCTGTGTACTCACTGTATATACCGACACCAGCTCCCAGTGTACGCACAGTATATACTGACAGCAGCCACCTGTGTACTCACTGTATATACTGACTGCAGCTCCCTGTCCCCTTCTAGGGTTGAATGTGTAAATTCCCAATCCCCCTGCTGGCTGTATGTTTGGATTGTGGCAGGAAAAGCAGGCCCGCCCCGCGCACACCCACACAGGGAGAGCATCCACACTTCTTGCCCATGCGGGATTAGAACCCAGGACCTGAGCGTCCCTAAGCAACAGTTGTCAACTGCCACAGACAAGCACAGGCTGAGGCTTCAGCCAGAGTGCCGTATGCAAATGAGGAGCCAGCCAGAGGGCCGTATGCAAATGAGGAGGCAGCTGGTGGTGGCAGAAATGCTGTTAATGCGCCTCCTTGGGTGAGAGTTTATGCTCAGGAAGTGACTATTAAGACCGGGAAAGAGTGTGGCCATGATTTTTTGGCCAGTCTTTTTCAATGGACTTGTACAAGGGGAAATGGCCCCGGGTCTCTCCCCAATGAATAGTCACAAGCTCCTGTGGGGTTATAAATACCAAGATGACCCACTCATATAGTGTGCTAGGAAGGCGGAGCTTGTATCATTCAACCACCCTCAATGACACCCACAAGGAAGACACCCACCAGGATATATGTCCGAAAGGACCGACGACGGACCGAAGAAGATTCATTGAGGACTTGAATGATTGCAATGCCTCCCTGACACTTTTGGCTTCTTCTTTTTACACATAACTTTTACTTCATTTGCTTTTTGAGGGACAGAGGAATCACAGCCATTGCCCCCTGCCCTCTATCACTGCAAAAACCACCGCCCACTACTTATGCCCCTTTAACTACCTACTCATCTGCCTGCCTTCATGGAGTAAGGAGGGAGTTGGGAGTCACATATCAGCCACTAGCGGAGTACGGGCGTTTAATTTTTAAAGGGGTTGGTCACTTTATAGTAAAATAGTTCACTTAAGTGTACTCACTGTATATACTGACAGCAGCTCCCTGTGTACTCACTGTATATACTGACAGCAGCTCCATGTACTCACTGTATATACTGACCGCAGCTCCCTGTGTACTCACTGTATATACTGACAGCAGCTTCCTGTACTCACTGTATATACTGAGAGCAGCTCCCTGTGTACTCACTGTATATACTGAGAGCAGCTCCCTGTGTACTCACTGTATATACTGAGAGCAGCTCCCTGTGTACTCACTGTATATACTGAGAGCAGCTCCCTGTGTACTCACTGTATATACTGACAACAGCTCCCTGTATACTCACGGTATATACTGACAGCAGCTCCCTGTACTCACTGTATATACTGACAGCAGCTCCCTGTGTACTCTCTGTATACACTTACAGAAGCTTCTTGTGTACTCACTGTATATACTGACAGCAGCTCCCTGTGTACTCACTGTATATACTGACAGCAGCTTCCTGTATACTCACTGTATATACTGACAGCAGCTCCCTGTGTACTCACTGTTTATACTGACAGCAGCTTCCTGTATACTCACTGTATATGCTGACAGCAGCTCCCTGTGTACTCACTGTATATACTGACAGCAGCTTCCTGTATACTCACTGTATATACTGACAGCAGCTCCCTGTGTACTCACTGTATATACTGACAGCAGCTTCCTGTATACTCACTGTATATGCTGACAGCAGCTCCCTGTGTACTCACTGTATATACTGACAGCAGCTTCTTGTGTACTCACTGTATATACTGACAGCAGCTCCCTGTGTATTCATTGTATATACTGACAGCAGCTTCTTGTGTACTCACTGTATATACTGACAGCAGCTCCCTGTGTACTCACTGTATATACTGACGACAGCTCCCTGTTTACTCACGGTATATACTGACAGTAGCTCCCTGTACTCACTGTATATACTGACAGCAGCTCCCTGTGTACTCTCTGCATATACTGACAGCAGCTTCCTGTTTACTCATTCTTAATGTATATACTGATAGCAGCTCCATGTATAGTCACTGTATATACTCACAGCAGCTCCATGTGTACTCACTGTATATACCGACAGCAGCTTCCTGTGTACTCACTGTATATACCAACAGCAGCTTCCTTTGTACTCACTGTATATACCGACACCAGCTTCCAGTGTACGCACAGTATATACTGACAGCAGCTCCCTGTGTACTCTGTATATACTGACAGCAGATTCCTGTGTACTCATTCTCAAAGTATATACTGACGACAGCTTCCTGTGTACTCACTGAATATACTTACAACAGCCTCCTGTACTCACTGTATATACTGACAGCAGCTCCCTGTGTACTCACTGTATATACTGACAGCAGCTCCATGTACTCACTGTATATACTGACAGCAGCTCCCTGTGTACTCACTGTATATACTGACAGCAGCTTCCTGTACTCACTGTATATACTGAGAGCAGCTCCCTGTGTACTCACTGTATATACTGAGAGCAGCTCCCTGTGTACTCACTGTATATACTGAGAGCAGCTCCCTGTGTACTCACTGTATATACTGACAGCAGCTCCCTGTGTACTCACTGTATATACTGACAACAGCTCCCTGTATACTCACGGTATATACTGACAGCAGCTCCCTGTACTCACTGTATATACTGACAGCAGCTCCCTGTGTACTCACTGTATACACTTACAGAAGCTTCTTGTGTACTCACTGTATATACTGACAGCAGCTCCCTGTGTACTCACTGTATATACTGACAGCAGCTTCCTGTATACTCACTGTATATACTGACAGCAGCTCCCTGTGTACTCACTGTATATACTGACAGCAGCTCCCTGTACTCACTGTATATACTGACAGCAGCTCCCAGTGTACACACTGTATATACTGACAGCAGCTCCCTGTGTACTCACTGTATATACTGACAGCAGCTCCCTGTACTCACTGTATATACTGACAGCAGCTCCCTGTGTACTCACTGTATATACTGACAGCAGCTTCCTGTATACTCACTGTATATACTGACAGCAGCTCCCTGTGTACTCTGTATATACTGACAGCAGATTCCTGTGTACTCATTCTCAATGTATATACTGACGACCGCTTCCTGTGTACTCACTGAATATACTTACAACAGCCTCCTGTACTCACTGTATATACTGACAGCAGCTCCTTGTGTACTCACTGTATATACTGACAGCAGCTTCCTGTATACTCACTGTATATACTGACAGCAGCTCCCTGTGTACTCACTGTATATACTGACAGCAGCTTCCTGTATACTCACTGTATATGCTGACAGCAGCTCCCTGTGTACTCACTGTATATACTGACAGCAGCTTCCTGTATACTCACTGTATATACTGACAGCAGCTCCCTGTGTACTCACTGTATATACTGACAGCAGCTTCCTGTATACTCACTGTATATGCTGACAGCAGCTCCCTGTGTACTCACTGTATATACTGACAGCAGCTTCTTGTGTACTCACTGTATATACTGACAGCAGCTCCCTGTGTATTCATTGTATATACTGACAGCAGCTTCTTGTGTACTCACTGTATATACTGACAGCAGCTCCCTGTGTACTCACTGTATATACTGACAACAGCTCCCTGTTTACTCACGGTATATACTGACAGTAGCTCCCTGTACTCACTGTATATACTGACAGCAGCTCCCTTTGTACTCTCTGCATATACTGACAGCAGCTTCCTGTTTACTCATTCTTAATGTATATACTGATAGCAGCTATATGTATAGTCACTGTATATACTCACAGCAGCTCCTTGTGTACTCACTGTATATACCGACAGCAGCTTCCTGTGTACTCACTGTATATACCAACAGCAGCTTCCTTTGTACTCACTGTATATACCGACACCAGCTTCCAGTGTACGCACAGTATATACTGACAGCAGCTCCCTGTGTACTCTGTATATACTGACGACAGCTTCCTGTGTACTCACTGAATATACTTACAACAGCCTCCTGTACTCACTGTATATACTGACAGCAGCTCCTTGTGTACTCACTGTATATACCGACAGCAGCTTCCTGTGTACTCACTGTATATACCAACAGTAGCTTCCTGTGTACTCACTGTATATACCGACACCATCTCCCAGTGTACGCACAGAATATACTGACAGCAGCCACCTGTGTACTCACTGTATATACCGACACCAGCTCCCAGTGTACGCACAGTATATACTGACAGCAGCCACCTGTGTACTCACTGTATATACTGACTGCAGCTCCCTGTCCCCTTCTAGGGTTGAACGTGTAAATTCCCAATCCCCCTGCTGGCTGTATGTTTGGATTGTGGCAGGAAAAGCAGGCCCGCCCCGCGCACACCCACACAGGGAGAGCATCCACACTTCTTGCCCATGCGGGATTAGAACCCAGGACCTGAGCGTCCCTAAGCAACAGTTGTCAACTGCCACAGACAAGCACAGGCTGAGGCTTCAGCCAGAGTGCCGTATGCAAATGAAGAGCCAGCCAGAGGGCCGTATGCAAATGAGGAGGCAGCTGGTGGTGGCAGAAATGCTGTTAATGCGCCTCCTTGGGTGAGAGTTTATGCTCAGGAAGTGACTATTAAGACCGGGAAAGAGTGTGGCCATGATTTTTTTGGCCAGTCTTTTTTAATGGACTTGTACAAGGGGAAATGGCCCCGGGTCTCTCCCCAATGAATAGTCACAAGCTCCTGTGGGGTTATAAATACCAAGATGACCCACTCATATAGTGTGCTAGGAAGGCGGAGCTTGTATCATTCAACCACCCTCAATGACACCCACAAGGAAGACACCCACCAGGATATATGTCCGAAAGGACCGACGACGGACCGAAGAAGATTCATTGAGGACTTGAATGATTGCAATGCCTCCCTGACACTTTTGGCTTCTTCTTTTTACACATAACTTTTACTTCATTTGCTTTTTGAGGGACAGAGGAATCACAGCCATTGCCCCCTGCCCTCTATCACTGCAAAAACCACCGCCCACTACTTATGCCCCTTTAACTACCTACTCATCTGCCTGCCTTCATGGAGTAAGGAGGGAGTTGGGGGTCACATATCACCCACTAGCGGAGTACGGGCGTTTAATTTTTAAAGGGGTTGGTCACTTTATAGTAAAATAGTTCACTTAAGTGTACTCACTGTATATACTGACAGCAGCTCCCTGTGTACTCACTGTATATACTGACAGCAGCTCCATGTACTCACTGTATATACTGACAGCAGCTCCCTGTGTACTCACTGTATATACTGACAGCAGCTTCCTGTACTCACTGTATATACTGAGAGCAGCTCCCTGTGTACTCACTGTATATACTGAGAGCAGCTCCCTGTGTACTCACTGTATATACTGAGAGCAGCTCCCTGTGTACTCACTGTATATACTGAGAGCAGCTCCCTGTGTACTCACTGTATATACTGACAACAGCTCCCTGTATACTCACTGTATATACTGAGAGCAGCTCCCTGTGTACTCACTGTATATACTGACAACAGCTCCCTGTATACTCACGGTATATACTGACAGCAGCTCCCTGTACTCACTGTATATACTGACAGCAGCTCCCTGTGTACTCACTGTATACACTTACAGAAGCTTCTTGTGTACTCACTGTATATACTGAAAGCAGCTCCCTGTGTACTCACTGTATATACTGACAGCAGCTTCCTGTATACTCACTGTATATACTGACAGCAGCTCCCTGTGTACTCACTGTATATACTGACTGCAGCTCCCTGTACTCACTGTATATACTGACAGCAGCTCCCAGTGTACACACTGTATATACTGACAGCAGCTCCCTGTGTACTCACTGTATATACTGACAGCAGCTCCCTGTACTCACTGTATATACTGACAGTAGCTCCCTGTGTACTCACTGTATATACTGACAGCAGCTTCCTGTATACTCACTGTATATACTGACAGCAGCTCCCTTTGTACTCTCTGCATATACTGACAGCAGCTTCCTGTTTACTCATTCTTAATGTATATACTGATAGCAGCTCCATGTATAGTCACTGTATATACTCACAGCAGCTCCTTGTGTACTCACTGTATATACCGACAGCAGCTTCCTGTGTACTCACTGTATATACCAACAGCAGCTTCCTTTGTACTCACTGTATATACCGACACCAGCTTCCAGTGTACGCACAGTATATACTGACAGCAGCTCCCTGTGTACTCTGTATATACTGACAGCAGATTCCTGTGTACTCATTCTCAATGTATATACTGACGACAGCTTCCTGTGTACTCACTGAATATACTTACAACAGCCTCCTGTACTCACTGTATATACTGACAGCAGCTCCTTGTGTACTCACTGTATATACCGACAGCAGCTTCCTGTGTACTCACTGTATATACCAACAGTAGCTTCCTGTGTACTCACTGTATATACCGACACCATCTCCCAGTGTACGCACAGAATATACTGACAGCAGCCACCTGTGTACTCACTGTATATACCGACACCAGCTCCCTGTGTACTCACTGTATAAACTGACAGCAGCTCCCAGTGTACACACTGTATATACTGACGGCAGTTCCCAATGTACTCACTGTATATTCTGACAGCAGCTCCCTTTGTACTCACTGTATATTCTGACAGCAGCTCCCTGTGTACTCACTGTATATACTTACAGAAGCTACATGTGTAGTCACTGTATATACTGATTGCAGCTCCCTGTGTACCCACTGTATATACTGACAGCAGCTCCCTGTGTACTCTCTGTATATACTGACAGCAGCTTCCTGTGTACTCATTCTCAATGTATATACTGATAGCAGCTCCATGTGTACTCACTGTATATACTGACAACAGCTCCCTGTATACTCACGGTATATACTGACAGCAGCTCCCTGTAATCACTGTATATACTGACAGCAGCTCCCTGTGTACTCACTGTATATGCTGACAGAAGCTTCTTGTGTACTCACTGTATATACTGACAGCAGCTCCCTGTGTAGTCACTGTATATACCGACACCAGCTCCCAGTGTTCGCACAGTATATACTGACAGCAGCCACCTGTGTACTCACTGTATATACTGACTGCAGCTCCCTGTCCCCTTCTAGGGTTGAATGTGTAAATTCCCAATCCCCCTGCTGGCTGTATGTTTGGATTGTGGCAGGAAAAGCAGGCCCGCCCCGCACACACCCACACAGGGAGAGCATCCACACTTCTTGCCCATGCGGGATTAGAACCCAGGACCTAAGCGTCCCTAAGCAACAGTTGTCAACTGCCACAGACAAGCACAGGCTGAGGCTTCAGCCAGAGTGCCGTATGCAAATGAGGAGCCAGCCAGAGGGCCGTATGCAAATGAGGAGGCAGCTGGTGGTGGCAGAAATGCTGTTAATGCGCCTCCTTGGGTGAGAGTTTATGCTCAGGAAGTGACTATTAAGACCGGGAAAGAGTGTGGCCATGATTTTTTTGGCCACTCTTTTTTAATGGACTCGTTCAAGGGGAAATGGCCCCGGGTCTCTCACCAATGTATAGTCACAAGCTCCTGTGGGGATATAAATACCAAGATGACCCACTCAAATAGAGTGCTAGGAAGGCGGAGCTTGTATCATTCAACCACCCTCAATGACACCCATCAGGATGACACCCACCAGGATATATGTCCGAAAGGACCGACAATGGACCGAAGAAGATTCATTGAGGACTTGAATGATTGCAATGCCTCCCTGACACTTTTGGCTTCTTCTTTTTACACATAACTTTTACTTCATTTACTTTTTGAGGGACAAAGGAATCACAGCCATTGCCCCCTGCCCTCTATCACTGCAAAAACCACCGCCCACTACTTATGCCCCTTCAACTACCTACTCATCTGCCTGCCTTCATGGAGTAAGGAGGGAGTTGGGGGTCACATATCACCCACTAGCGGAGTACGGGCGTTTCATTTTTAAAGGGGTTGGTCACTTTATAGTAAAATAGTTCACTCAAGTGTACTCACTGTATATACTGACAGCAGCTCCCTGTACTCACTGTATATACTGACAGCAGCTTCTTTTGTACTCACTGTATATACTGACAGCAGCTCCCTGTGTACTCACTGTGTATACTGACAACAGCTCCCTGTATACTCACGGTATATACTAACAGCAGCTCCCTGTACTCACTGTATATACTGACAGCAGCTCCCTGTGTACTCACTGTATAAACTGACAGCAGCTCCCAGTGTACTCACTGTATATACTGACGGCAGTTCCCAATGTACTCACTGTATATTCTGACAGCAGCTCCCTTTGTACTCACTGTATATACTGACAGCAGCTTCTTGCGTACTCACTGTATATACTGACAGTAGCTCCCTGTGTACTCACTGTATATACTGACAGCAGCTTCTTGTGTACTCACTGTATATACTGACAGCAGCTCCCTGTGTACTCACTGTATATACTGACAGCAGCTTCTTGTGTACTCACTGTATATACTGACAGCAGCTCCATGTGTACTCACTGTATATACTGACAGCAGCTCCCTGTGTACTCACTGTATATACTTACAGAAGCTACATGTGTAGTCACTGTATATACTGATTGCAGCTCCCTGTGTACCCACTGTATATACTGACAGCAGCTCCCTGTGTACTCTCTGTATATACTGACAGCAGCTTCCTGTGTACTCATTCTCAATGTATATACTGATAGCAGCTCCATGTGTACTCACTGTATATACTGACAACAGCTCCCTGTATACTCACGGTATATACTGACAGCAGCTCCCTGTAATCACTGTATATACTGACAGCAGCTCCCTGTGTACTCACTGTATATGCTGACAGAAGCTTCTTGTGTACTCACTGTATATACTGACAGCAGCTCCCTGTGTAGTCACTGTATATACCGACACCAGCTCCCAGTGTTCGCACAGTATATACTGACAGCAGCCACCTGTGTACTCACTGTATATACTGACTGCAGCTCCCTGTCCCCTTCTAGGGTTGAATGTGTAAATTCCCAATCCCCCTGCTGGCTGTATGTTTGGATTGTGGCAGGAAAAGCAGGCCCGCCCCGCGCACACCCACACAGGGAGAGCATCCACACTTCTTGCCCATGCAGGATTAGAACCCAGGACCTGAGCGTCCCTAAGCAACAGTTGTCAACTGCCACAGACAAGCACAGGCTGAGGCTTCAGCCAGAGTGCCGTATGCAAATGAGGAGCCAGCCAGAGGGCCGTATGCAAATGAGGAGGCAGCTGGTGGTGGCAGAAATGCTGTTAATGCGCCTCCTTGGGTGAGAGTTTATGCTCAGGAAGTGACTATTAAGACCGGGAAAGAGTGTGGCCATGATTTTTTGGCCAGTCTTTTTTAATGGACTTGTACAAGGGCAAATGGCCCCGGGTCTCTCCCCAATGAATAGTCACAAGCTCCTGTGGGGTTATAAATACCAAGATGACCCACTCATATAGTGTGCTAGGAAGGCGGAGCTTGTATCATTCAACCACCCTCAATGACACCCACAAGGAAGACACCCACCAGGATATATGTCCGAAAGGACCGACGACGGACCGAAGAAGATTCATTGAGGACTTGAATGATTGCAATGCCTCCCTGACACTTTTGGCTTCTTCTTTTTACACATAACTTTTACTTCATTTGCTTTTTGAGGGACAGAGGAATCACAGCCATTGCCCCCTGCCCTCTATCACTGCAAAAACCACCGCCCACTACTTATGCCCCTTTAACTACCTACTCATCTGCCTGCCTTCTTGGAGTAAGGAGGGAGTTGGGGGTCACATATCACCCACTAGCGGAGTACGGCGTTTAATTTTTAAAGGGGTTGGTCACTTTATAGTAAAATAGTTCACTTAAGTGTACTCACTGTATATACTGACAGCAGCTCCCTGTGTACTCACTGTATATACTGACAGCAGCTCCATGTACTCACTGTATATACTGACAGCAGCTCCCTGTGTACTCACTGTATATACTGAGAGCAGCTCCCTGTGTACTCACTGTATATACTGAGAGCAGCTCCCTGTGTACTCACTGTATATACTGAGAACAGCTCCCTGTGTACTCACTGTATATACTGACAACAGCTCCCTGTGTACTCACTGTATATACTGACAGCAGCTCCCTGTGTACTCACTGTATATACTGACAGCAGCTCCATGTACTCACTGTATATAATGAGAGCAGCTCCCTGTGTACTCACTGTATATACTGAGAGCAGCTCCCTGTGTACTCACTGTATATACTGAGAGCAGCTCCCTGTGTACTCACTGTATATACTGAGAACAGCTCCCTGTGTACTCACTGTATATACTGACAACAGCTCCCTGTATACTCACGGTATATACTGACAGCAGCTCCCTGTACTCACTGTATATACTGACAGCAGCTCCCTGTGTACTCACTGTATACACTTACAGAAGCTTCTTGTGTACTCACTGTATATACTGACAGCAGCTCCCTGTGTACTCACTGTATATACTGACAGCAGCTTCCTGTATACTCACTGTATATACTGACAGCAGCTCCCTGTGTACTCACTGTATATACTGACAGCAGCTCCCTGTACTCACTGTATATACTGACAGCAGCTCCCAGTGTACACACTGTATATACTGACAGCAGCTCCCTGTGTACTCACTGTATATACTGACAGCAGCTCCCTGTACTCACTGTATATACTGACAGCAGCTCCCTGTGTACTCACTGTATATACTGACAGCAGCTTCCTGTATACTCACTGTATATACTGACAGCAGCTCCCTGTGTACTCACTGTATATACTGACAGCAGCTTCCTGTATACTCACTGTATATGCTGACAGCAGCTCCCTGTGTACTCACTGTATATACTGACAGCAGCTTCCTGTATACTCACTGTATATACTGACAGCAACTCCCTGTGTACTCACTGTATATACTGACAGCAGCTTCCTGTATACTCACTGTATATGCTGACAGCAGCTCCCTGTGTACTCACTGTATATACTGACAGCAGCTTCTTGTGTACTCACTGTATATACTGACAGCAGCTCCCTGTGTATTCATTGTATATACTGACAGCAGCTTCTTGTGTACTCACTGTATATACTGACAGCAGCTCCCTGTGTACTCACTGTATATACTGACAACAGCTCCCTGTTTACTCACGGTATATACTGACAGTAGCTCCCTGTACTCACTGTATATACTGACAGCAGCTCCCTGTGTACTCTCTGCATATACTGACAGCAGCTTCCTGTTTACTCATTCTTAATGTATATACTGATAGCAGCTCCATGTATAGTCACTGTATATACTCACAGCAGCTCCTTGTGTACTCACTGTATATACCGACAGCAGCTTCCTGTGTACTCACTGTATATACCAACAGCAGCTTCCTGTGTACTCACTGTATATACCGACACCAGCTTCCAGTGTACGCACAGTATATACTGACAGCAGCTCCCTGTGTACTCTGTATATACTGACAGCAGATTCCTGTGTACTCATTCTCAATGTATATACTGACGACAGCTTCCTGTGTACTCACTGAATATACTTACAACAGCCTCCTGTACTCACTGTATATACTGACAGCAGCTCCTTGTGTACTCACTGTATATACCGACAGCAGCTTCCTGTGTACTCACTGTATATACCAACAGTAGCTTCCTGTGTACTCACTGTATATACCGACACCATCTCCCAGTGTACGCACAGAATATACTGACAGCAGCCACCTGTGTACTCACTGTATATACCGACACCAGCTCCCAGTGTACGCACAGTATATACTGACAGCAGCCACCTGTGTACTCACTGTATATACTGACTGCAGCTCCCTGTCCCCTTCTAGGGTTGAATGTGTAAATTCCCAATCCCCCTGCTGGCTGTATGTTTGGATTGTGGCAGGAAAAGCAGGCCCGCCCCGCGCATACCCACACAGGGAGAGCATCCACACTTCTTGCCCATGCGGGATTAGAACCCAGGACCTGAGCGTCCCTAAGCAACAGTTGTCAACTGCCACAGACAAGCACAGGCTGAGGCTTCAGCCAGAGTGCCGTATGCAAATGAGGAGCCAGCCAGAGGGCCGTATGCAAATGAGGAGGCAGCTGGTGGTGGCAGAAATGCTGTTAATGCGCCTCCTTGGGTGAGAGTTTATGCTCAGGAAGTGACTATTAAGACCGGGAAAGAGTGTGGCCATGATTTTTTGGCCAGTCTTTTTCAATGGACTTGTACAAGGGGAAATGGCCCCGGGTCTCTCCCCAATGAATAGTCACAAGCTCCTGTGGGGTTATAAATACCAAGATGACCCACTCATATAGTGTGCTAGGAAGGCGGAGCTTGTATCATTCAACCACCCTCAATGACACCCACAAGGAAGACACCCACCAGGATATATGTCCGAAAGGACCGACGACGGACCGAAGAAGATTCATTGAGGACTTGAATGATTGCAATGCCTCCCTGACACTTTTGGCTTCTTCTTTTTACACATAACTTTTACTTCATTTGCTTTTTGAGGGACAGAGGAATCACAGCCATTGCCCCCTGCCCTCTATCACTGCAAAAACCACCGCCCACTACTTATGCCCCTTTAACTACCTACTCATCTGCCTGCCTTCATGGAGTAAGGAGGGAGTTGGGGGTCACATATCACCCACTAGCGGAGTACGGGCGTTTAATTTTTAAAGGGGTTGGTCACTTTATAGTAAAATAGTTCACTTAAGTGTACTCACTGTATATACTGACAGCAGCTCCCTGTGTACTCACTGTATATACTGACAGCAGCTCCATGTACTCACTGTATATACTGACAGCAGCTCCCTGTGTACTCACTGTATATACTGACAGCAGCTTCCTGTACTCACTGTATATACTGAGAGCAGCTCCCTGTGTACTCACTGTATATACTGAGAGCAGCTCCCTGTGTACTCACTGTATATACTGAGAGCAGCTCCCTGTGTACTCACTGTATATACTGAGAGCAGCTCCCTGTGTACTCACTGTATATACTGACAACAGCTCCCTGTATACTCACGGTATATACTGACAGCAGCTCCCTGTACTCACTGTATATACTGACAGCAGCTCCCTGTGTACTCACTGTATACACTTACAGAAGCTTCTTGTGTACTCACTGTATATACTGACAGCAGCTCCCTGTGTACTCACTGTATATACTGACAGCAGCTTCCTGTATACTCACTGTATATACTGACAGCAGCTCCCTGTGTACTCACTGTATATACTGACAGCAGCTCCCTGTACTCACTGTATATACTGACAGCAGCTCCCAGTGTACACACTGTATATACTGACAGCAGCTCCCTGTGTACTCACTGTATATACTGACAGCAGCTCCCTGTACTCACTGTATATACTGACAGTAGCTCCCTGTGTACTCACTGTATATACTGACAGCAGCTTCCTGTATACTCACTGTATATACTGACAGCAGCTCCCTGTGTACTCACTGTATATACTGACAGCAGCTTCCTGTATACTCACTGTATATGCTGACAGCAGCTCCCTGTGTACTCACTGTATATACTGACAGCAGCTTCCTGTATACTCACTGGGGGGCTGCATTTATGGGGAGAAATTTTTGCTAGCATCCATTGATGTTGAATCCCTTTATACTCGTATTCCCCAAAAACTAGCAATTGATAGCATCTGTAAACTACTCCGAAATACCGAAAAAAGTGATGAGTATATTTCTTTTATTTCTGAGGCATTGGATCTCATTTTGTCTAACAACACCTTTCTTTTTGATGGAGATTGGTTCCTGCAGGTTTCCGGCGTTGCCATGGGCACGCCGGTGGCCTGCAGTGTGGCAAACCTTTATCTTGCCGCTTTTGAAATGCAATATATTTTTTCCGAAAATAATTCATTTTTGCCTCTCATGCAGCAATATACCCGTTTTGTAGATGACGTTTTTGTCATATGGACCGGCACACATAAGGATTTTGATGACTTTGTCAATTGGCTAAATGACTGTAATGACATGAATATGCTCTTTACTCATAAAGTCAGTACAGATAATTTAGAATTCCTCGATGTAATGATACACAAAAAAGACACCATGATTGAAACCTCGGGTTATAGGAAACCTACCTCCTCAAACACTCTCTTACACTATGAGAGCTACCATACGGAGCCCACAAAAAGGGCTGTTCCTTATGGTCAGTTTCTCAGGCTGCGTCGTATTAACAGCAGCCTAGAAATGTTTGAGGAACAGGCAGAGAATCTATATCGCCGCCTTTTGCATAGAGGCTACCCTGCAGATCTCCTAAAAGAAGCAAAAAATAAGGCAGCAAGTAAAGATCGCGCACTTTTACTTAAACCTAAAAAATACAATAACAAAAATAAAAATAAAAAGTTTGCCTTTGCTTTTAAATTATCCGCTATGGCAACACCTATCCATAAAGCCATCGCTAAACATTGGTATATACTACAAGGAGATTCTGATCTTGATGAATGGACCAAGGAAAAACCTCATATAGCATTTAGACGTAGTTCGAATTTAAAAGACATTCTAGTTCATACAAAATTTACATCTAAAAATAAAAAGGAAAAAACCTGGTTGAGTAATGATTTAAAGGGCAACTACCAATGTGGTTCTTGTAATTGGTGTAAATATATACAAAAAGGTTCCTCTCTTACACTAAATGGTATAAAAATATCTATAAAAGACTTTATTTGCTGTAAAACCTGTGCCGTTATTTACTCTATTTCATGCCCATGTGGCCGTTTCTATATCGGTCAAACTAAAAGATCACTCTGCACACGATTTCGTGAACATGTCTATTCCCTAAAAACCGGTGTAGGCGCCCCACGTTTGATTGAGCATGTGAGAGAGGCTCACGGAGGGGACGCATCAATATTAAAAGTAGCCGGGATTGAAAGAATATACAGCAAAAGGGGACAAGACAATCACTGTATGCTATTAAAAACAGAGTTAAAATGGATAATAAAAACAAGTGCAGAAGGACCAGGAGGTCTTAATGAACGAGTAGATAGAAGATATTTGTTGTAAATAGTTTATTATGCTCATTTTTGTATTGTTTTTAACCCTATATGTTCCTCACTATATGTTCACTTCACATGTTTTTGTTACGTCACAATCTGATTAGGCTATTTGAATAGCGTGTTCACGTAACAGAAGGAGGAGGTCCGTAGAAGCGCGTTAGAGCGTGAAACAGACTGTCACCACTCCTTGCACTGAGCGCCTGCTCGCAAAATGTCCGCACTGTGTCCTTGCTTTTAAGTGAAATAAAACAGCAGAAGACTTCTTGGGTGAGTGCAACTGGCTATTTTTTCTTCCGTTTGGGATTTGATATTGCTATTTTTCAGTGAGCACCCCCTAGTCCAGCCATTTTCCCGACTGTCTATATATACATATTTTTTCAGAAACATTCACGTTTAACCCTATGGTGCCGCCAGCCCTTCTCTATATACATGTTTATACAAAGACTGTTTTTCTCTGGCTGAGCACATAGGTAGTGAAACTGAACCTGATTTAAATATTGTCAGTCCGTGCTATGGACCTAAATGAGAGCACGATGGATACGGCTGCAGCTGAAACAAGCTCGGGCATTACCTTGAGTGCTGGACGAGCAGGCGCTAGTGAATTTTTCACAGCATGTGATTCAAGTGATCCGTTACAACTATTGAGCACTAAACAATTGGAATTTAAAACGCAAGCATTAGCAGAAAAGGAAACTCGTTTGTTTTGGACCATACACTCCTTAAAATCTTACATTGAATGTAAAAGAGTGCCTCGCGGCCTCCGATGCTACAAAGAGGCATCCCAATTCACTGAAGATTTAAATTTTATGCAAGAGTGGGTCCAACTACACTTAGATCACTCATTTAAGATCATGAAATTAGTGACTGAAAGAAATGAAAAAGAGTACTTGATGGTAACAAATGAACTGAGTCGAACTAAAACTGAATTAAGTACTAGAATGACAGAAGAACAGCAAAAAACTTTCTTTACCAAGTTAGAGAAAAGACTCACCACTCTCCAGATAACGATAAAGGAACAAAAAAGGGACAAATATTTAAGGGACAAGACTGACTACGATACAAACAAAATATTTGAAAGAAAACAAACAACTAGAAGACAACAAAGAAAAAACAAACCCCGCAATCGCCCTCGTAGTGACTTTTGGACCACCGACTCGGACTCGAGCGTCTCCGATTCGGGAGTATCTCATGGCAACCAGAAACTTCCTTCTAAACCAAATGAAGATAGACGCCCGATCCCTTTAGGCGGAAAACCAGGAGAGGAGGACGAGGAAAGAAAGACATTCCCAAGGGGAACGAGAGGAGGAAAGAGAAAGAATGTCTCGTGGAGACATTAAAGGACATTAATGACTCTTGCACCATAAAAATCTTTAATCTCACAGACATAGTTCCAGATGAAGCCACAAATTCTGCCCTGTCGAGGGGTCTCAATTTTTGCTTTCCTGAGCCCTTCAACATAGCAGAATTTGAAAAAGATCTCTATACAGCCATACGTAAACTAAATCTAAAAAAGTTTTTTCAAAATAAAATTAAATCTGCAGATAACAAATGTGAAGGTGAAGTACGTTCAGAGATGGGTCCCTTAGGTTTCATTCCTCCAAGTCTTAATACTGAACAAGAGCTTGAAAGTCTCATGATCTTAACAGAACTAGCCAATGAGAAACCTTTATCCACACAGAAACATACACTCCCAGAGGAGGCATTTACTAAAGGAATAAAATCTACATTTGCACCCCCATTAATATCGGGTAGTAATTTAGACCTGTTTTATAAAAGTGTTCTTGGTGATGTACGTGCTCTAATTTATCCTCAGGAACCGCATAATCTGAATAGCTCAGAATGGGAGGCACTACAAAAATTGCGTAAAAGGGATGACATAGTGGTGAAAAATGCCGATAAGGGGGGAGGGATCGTCCTGATGACAAAAGAGTATTATGTAAATGAAGCAAAACGTCAACTAAATAATACTAATAATTATAAAAAATTGGATGCAGACCCTACCCCTAAAATCCTTAAAAAACTACAAGGCTTTCTTAAAACACAAGTCGAACAAGGTATGATTTCACAGAATATTGCTCGTAAGCTCTTGCCTGTTGAATACAAACCAGCTTATTGGTATTTCCTCCCAAAAATGCATAAAGATGCTTGCAGCCCCCCAGGATGCCCCATTGTGTCAGGTGTAGGCTCTATTCTTGAGCCCCTCTCTCAATATATAGATTGGCTTCTAAACCCCCTTCTAAAAGGGGTGCCTTCCCTTGTCAAAGACACAAATGAATTTTTGGACGTCCTGGGGGGCTGCATTTATGGGGAGAAAAAATTTTTTGCTAGCATCCATTGATGTTGAATCCCTTTATACTCGTATTCCCCAAAAACTAGCAATTGATAGCATCTGTAAACTACTCCGAAATACCGAAAAAAGTGATGAGTATATTTCTTTTATTTCTGAGGCATTGGATCTCATTTTGTCTAACAACACCTTTCTTTTTGATGGAGATTGGTTCCTGCAGGTTTCCGGCGTTGCCATGGGCACGCCGGTGGCCTGCAGTGTGGCAAACCTTTATCTTGCCGCTTTTGAAATGCAATATATTTTTTCCGAAAATAATTCATTTTTGCCTCTCATGCAGCAATATACCCGTTTTGTAGATGACGTTTTTGTCATATGGACCGGCACACATAAGGATTTTGATGACTTTGTCAATTGGCTAAATGACTGTAATGACATGAATATGCTCTTTACTCATAAAGTCAGTACAGATAATTTAGAATTCCTCGATGTAATGATACACAAAAAAGACACCATGATTGAAACCTCGGGTTATAGGAAACCTACCTCCTCAAACACTCTCTTACACTATGAGAGCTACCATACGGAGCCCACAAAAAGGGCTGTTCCTTATGGTCAGTTTCTCAGGCTGCGTCGTATTAACAGCAGCCTAGAAATGTTTGAGGAACAGGCAGAGAATCTATATCGCCGCCTTTTGCATAGAGGCTACCCTGCAGATCTCCTAAAAGAAGCAAAAAATAAGGCAGCAAGTAAAGATCGCGCACTTTTACTTAAACCTAAAAAATACAATAACAAAAATAAAAATAAAAAGTTTGCCTTTGCTTTTAAATTATCCGCTATGGCAACACCTATCCATAAAGCCATCGCTAAACATTGGTATATACTACAAGGAGATTCTGATCTTGATGAATGGACCAAGGAAAAACCTCATATAGCATTTAGACGTAGTTCGAATTTAAAAGACATTCTAGTTCATACAAAATTTACATCTAAAAATAAAAAGGAAAAAACCTGGTTGAGTAATGATTTAAAGGGCAACTACCAATGTGGTTCTTGTAATTGGTGTAAATATATACAAAAAGGTTCCTCTCTTACACTAAATGGTATAAAAATATCTATAAAAGACTTTATTTGCTGTAAAACCTGTGCCGTTATTTACTCTATTTCATGCCCATGTGGCCGTTTCTATATCGGTCAAACTAAAAGATCACTCTGCACACGATTTCGTGAACATGTCTATTCCCTAAAAACCGGTGTAGGCGCCCCACGTTTGATTGAGCATGTGAGAGAGGCTCACGGAGGGGACGCATCAATATTAAAAGTAGCCGGGATTGAAAGAATATACAGCAAAAGGGGACAAGACAATCACTGTATGCTATTAAAAACAGAGTTAAAATGGATAATAAAAACAAGTGCAGAAGGACCAGGAGGTCTTAATGAACGAGTAGATAGAAGATATTTGTTGTCAATAGTTTATTATGCTCATTTTTGTATTGTTTTTAACCCTATATGTTCCTCACTATATGTTCACTTCACATGTTTTTGTTACGTCACAATCTGATTAGGCTATTTGAATAGCGTGTTCACGTAACAGAAGGAGGAGGTCCGTAGAAGCGCGTTAGAGCGTGAAACAGACTGTCACCACTCCTTGCACTGAGCGCCTGCTCGCAAAATGTCCGCACTGTGTCCGCACTGTGTCCTTGCTTTTTAGTGAAATAAAACAGCAGAAGACTTCTTGGGTGAGTGCAACTGGCTATTTTTTTCTTCCGTTTGGGATACTCACTGTATATACTGACAGCAGCTCCCTGTGTACTCACTGTATATACTGACAGCAGCTTCCTGTATACTCCACTGTATATGCTGACAGCAGCTCCCTGTGTACTCACTGTATATACTGACAGCAGCTTCTTGTGTACTCACTGTATATACTGACAGCAGCTCCCTGTGTATTCATTGTATATACTGACAGCAGCTTCTTGTGTACTCACTGTATATACTGACAGCAGCTCCCTGTGTACTCACTGTATATACTGACAACAGCTCCCTGTTTACTCACGGTATATACTGACAGTAGCTCCCTGTACTCACTGTATATACTGACAGCAGCTCCCTTTGTACTCTCTGCATATACTGACAGCAGCTTCCTGTATACTCATTCTTAATGTATATTCTGATAGCAGCTCCATGTATAGTCACTGTATATACTCACAGCAGCTCCTTGTGTACTCACTGTATATACCGACAGCAGCTTCCTGTGTACTCACTGTATATACCAACAGCAGCTTCCTTTGTACTCACTGTATATACCGACACCAGCTTCCAGTGTACGCACAGTATATACTGACAGCAGCTCCCTGTGTACTCTGTATATACTGACAGCAGATTCCTGTGTACTCATTCTCAATGTATATACTGACGGCAGCTTCCTGTGTACTCACTGAATATACTTACAACAGCCTCCTGTACTCACTGTATATACTGACAGCAGCTCCTTGTGTACTCACTGTATATACCGACAGCAGCTTCCTGTGTACTCACTGTATATACCAACAGTAGCTTCCTGTGTACTCACTGTATATACCGACACCATCTCCCAGTGTACGCACAGAATATACTGACAGCAGCCACCTGTGTACTCACTGTATATACCGACACCAGCTCCCAGTGTACGCACAGTATATACTGACAGCAGCCACCTGTGTACTCACTGTATATACTGACTGCAGCTCCCTGTCCCCTTCTAGGGTTGAATGTGTAAATTCCCAATCCCCCTGCTGGCTGTATGTTTGGATTGTGGCAGGAAAAGCAGGCCCGCCCCGCGCACACCCACACAGGGAGAGCATCCACACTTCTTGCCCATGCGGGATTAGAACCCAGGACCTGAGCGTCCCTAAGCAACAGTTGTCAACTGCCACAGACAAGCACAGGCTGAGGCTTCAGCCAGAGTGCCGTATGCAAATGAGGAGCCAGCCAGAGGGCCGTATGCAAATGAGGAGGCAGCTGGTGGTGGCAGAAATGCTGTTAATGCGCCTCCTTGGGTGAGAGTTTATGCTCAGGAAGTGACTATTAAGACCGGGAAAGAGTGTGGCCATGATTTTTTGGCCAGTCTTTTTTAATGGACTTGTACAAGGGCAAATGGCCCCGGGTCTCTCCCCAATGAATAGTCACAAGCTCCTGTGGGGTTATAAATACCAAGATGACCCACTCATATAGTGTGCTAGGAAGGCGGAGCTTGTATCATTCAACCACCCTCAATGACACCCACAAGGAAGACACCCACCAGGATATATGTCCGAAAGGACCGACGACGGACCGAAGAAGATTCATTGAGGACTTGAATGATTGCAATGCCTCCCTGACACTTTTGGCTTCTTCTTTTTACACATAACTTTTACTTCATTTGCTTTTTGAGGGACAGAGGAATCACAGCCATTGCCCCCTGCCCTCTATCACTGCAAAAACCACCGCCCACTACTTATGCCCCTTTAACTACCTACTCATCTGCCTGCCTTCATGGAGTAAGGAGGGAGTTGGGGTCACATATCACCCACTAGCGGAGTACGGCGTTTAATTTTTAAAGGGGTTGGTCACTTTATAGTAAAATAGTTCACTTAAGTGTACTCACTGTATATACTGACAGCAGCTCCCTGTGTACTCACTGTATATACTGACAGCAGCTCCATGTACTCACTGTATATACTGACAGCAGCTCCCTGTGTACTCACTGTATATACTGACAGCAGCTTCCTGTACTCACTGTATATAATGAGAGCAGCTCCCTGTGTACTCACTGTATATACTGAGAGCAGCTCCCTGTGTACTCACTGTATATACTGAGAGCAGCTCCCTGTGTACTCACTGTATATACTGAGAACAGCTCCCTGTGTACTCACTGTATATACTGACAACAGCTCCCTGTATACTCACGGTATATACTGACAGCAGCTCCCTGTACTCACTGTATATACTGACAGCAGCTCCCTGTGTACTCACTGTATACACTTACAGAAGCTTCTTGTGTACTCACTGTATATACTGAGAGCAGCTCCCTGTGTACTCACTGTATATACTGACAGCAGCTTCCTGTATACTCACTGTATATACTGACAGCAGCTCCCTGTGTACTCACTGTATATACTGACAGCAGCTCCCTGTACTCACTGTATATACTGACAGCAGCTCCCAGTGTACACACTGTATATACTGACAGCAGCTCCCTGTGTACTCACTGTATATACTGACAGCAGCTCCCTGTACTCACTGTATATACTGACAGCAGCTCCCTGTGTACTCACTGTATATACTGACAGCAGCTTCCTGTATACTCACTGTATATACTGACAGCAGCTCCCTGTGTACTCACTGTATATACTGACAGCAGCTTCCTGTATACTCACTGTATATGCTGACAGCAGCTCCCTGTGTACTCACTGTATATACTGACAGCAGCTTCCTGTATACTCACTGTATATACTGACAGCAACTCCCTGTGTACTCACTGTATATACTGACAGCAGCTTCCTGTATACTCACTGTATATGCTGACAGCAGCTCCCTGTGTACTCACTGTATATACTGACAGCAGCTTCTTGTGTACTCACTGTATATACTGACAGCAGCTCCCTGTGTATTCATTGTATATACTGACAGCAGCTTCTTGTGTACTCACTGTATATACTGACAGCAGCTCCCTGTGTACTCACTGTATATACTGACAACAGCTCCCTGTTTACTCACGGTATATACTGACAGTAGCTCCCTGTACTCACTGTATATACTGACAGCAGCTCCCTGTGTACTCTCTGCATATACTGACAGCAGCTTCCTGTTTACTCATTCTTAATGTATATACTGATAGCAGCTCCATGTATAGTCACTGTATATACTCACAGCAGCTCCTTGTGTACTCACTGTATATACCGACAGCAGCTTCCTGTGTACTCACTGTATATACCAACAGCAGCTTCCTTTGTACTCACTGTATATACCGACACCAGCTTCCAGTGTACGCACAGTATATACTGACAGCAGCTCCCTGTGTACTCTGTATATACTGACAGCAGATTCCTGTGTACTCATTCTCAATGTATATACTGACGACAGCTTCCTGTGTACTCACTGAATATACTTACAACAGCCTCCTGTACTCACTGTATATACTGACAGCAGCTCCTTGTGTACTCACTGTATATACCGACAGCAGCTTCCTGTGTACTCACTGTATATACCAACAGTAGCTTCCTGTGTACTCACTGTATATACCGACACCATCTCCCAGTGTACGCACAGAATATACTGACAGCAGCCACCTGTGTACTCACTGTATATACCGACACCAGCTCCCAGTGTACGCACAGTATATACTGACAGCAGCCACCTGTGTACTCACTGTATATACTGACTGCAGCTCCCTGTCCCCTTCTAGGGTTGAATGTGTAAATTCCCAATCCCCCTGCTGGCTGTATGTTTGGATTGTGGCAGGAAAAGCAGGCCCGCCCCGCGCACACCCACACAGGGAGAGCATCCACACTTCTTGCCCATGCGGGATTAGAACCCAGGACCTGAGCGTCCCTAAGCAACAGTTGTCAACTGCAACAGACAAGCACAGGCTGAGGCTTCAGCCAGAGTGCCGTATGCAAATGAGGAGCCAGCCAGAGGGCCGTATGCAAATGAGGAGGCAGCTGGTGGTGGCAGAAATGCTGTTAATGCGCCTCCTTGGGTGAGAGTTTATGCTCAGGAAGTGACTATTAAGACCGGGAAAGAGTGTGGCCATGATTCTTTGGCCAGTCTTTTTCAATGGACTTGTACAAGGGGAAATGGCCCCGGGTCTCTCCCCAATGAATAGTCACAAGCTCCTGTGGGGTTATAAATACCAAGATGACCCACTCATATAGCGTGCTAGGAAGGCGGAGCTTGTATCATTCAACCACCCTCAATGACACCCACAAGGAAGACACCCACCAGGATATATGTCCGAAAGGACCGACGACGGACCCAAGAAGATTCATTGAGGACTTGAATGATTGCAATGCCTCCCTGACACTTTTGGCTTCTTCTTTTTACACATAACTTTTACTTCATTTGCTTTTTGAGGGACAGAGGAATCACAGCCATTGCCCCCTGCCCTCTATCACTGCAAAAACCACCGCCCACTACTTATGCCCCTTTAACTACCTACTCATCTGCCTGCCTTCATGGAGTAAGGAGGGAGTTGGGGGTCACATATCACCCACTAGCGGAGTACGGGCGTTTAATTTTTAAAGGGGTTGGTCACTATATAGTAAAATAGTTCACTTAAGTGTACTCACTGTATATACTGACAGCAGCTCCCTGTGTACTCACTGTATATACTGACAGCAGCTCCCTGTACTCACTGTATATACTGACAGCAGCTCCCTGTGTACTCACTGTATATACTGACAGCAGCTTCCTGTACTCACTGTATATACTGAGAGCAGCTCCCTGTGTACTCACTGTATATACTGAGAGCAGCTCCCTGTGTACTCACTGTATATACTGAGAGAAGCTCCCTGTGTACTCACTGTATATACTGAGAGCAGCTCCCTGTGTACTCACTGTATATACTGACAGCAGCTTCCTGTATACTCACTGTATATACTGACAGCAGCTCCCTGTGTACTCACTGTATATACTGACAGCAGCTCCCTGTACTCACTGTATATACTGACAGCAGCTCCCAGTGTACACACTGTATATACTGACAGCAGCTCCCTGTGTACTCACTGTATATACTGACAGCAGCTCCCTGTACTCGCTGTATATACTGACAGTAGCTCCCTGTGTACTCACTGTATATACTGACAGCAGCTTCCTGTATACTCACTGTATATACTGACAGCAGCTCCCTGTGTACTCACTGTATATACTGACAGCAGCTTCCTGTATACTCACTGTATATGCTGACAGCAGCTCCCTGTGTACTCACTGTATATACTGACAGCAGCTTCCTGTATACTCACTGTATATACTGACAGCAGCTCCCTGTGTACTCACTGTATATACTGACAGCAGCTTCCTGTATACTCACTGTATATGCTGACAGCAGCTCCCTGTGTACTCACTGTATATACTGACAGCAGCTTCTTGTGTACTCACTGTATATACTGACAGCAGCTCCCTGTGTATTCATTGTATATACTGACAGCAGCTTCTTGTGTACTCACTGTATATACTGACAGCAGCTCCCTGTGTACTCACTGTATATACTGACAACAGCTCCCTGTTTACTCACGGTATATACTGACAGTAGCTCCCTGTACTCACTGTATATACTGACAGCAGCTCCCTGTGTACTCTCTGCATATACTGACAGCAGCTTCCTGTTTACTCATTCTTAATGTATATACTGATAGCAGCTCCATGTATAGTCACTATATATACTCACAGCAGCTCCTTGTGTACTCACTGTATATACCGACAGCAGCTTCCTGTGTACTCACTGTATATACCAACAGCAGCTTCCTTTGTACTCACTGTATATACCGACACCAGCTTCCAGTGTACGCACAGTATATACTGACAGCAGCTCCCTGTGTACTCTGTATATACTGACAGCAGATTCCTGTGTACTCATTCTCAATGTATATACTGACGACAGCTTCCTGTGTACTCACTGAATATACTTACAACAGCCTCCTGTACTCACTGTATATACTGACAGCAGCTCCTTGTGTACTCACTGTATATACTGACAGCAGCTTCCTGTATACTCACTGTATATACTGACAGCAGCTCCCTGTGTACTCACTGTATATACTGACAGCAGCTTCCTGTATACTCACTGTATATGCTGACAGCAGCTCCCTGTGTACTCACTGTATATACTGACAGCAGCTTCCTGTATACTCACTGTATATACTGACAGCAGCTCCCTGTGTACTCACTGTATATACTGACAGCAGCTTCCTGTATACTCACTGTATATGCTGACAGCAGCTCCCTGTGTACTCACTGTATATACTGACAGCAGCTTCTTGTGTACTCACTGTATATACTGACAGCAGCTACCTGTGTAGTCATTGTATATACTGACAGCAGCTTCTTGTGTACTCACTGTATATACTGACAGCAGCTCCCTGTGTACTCACTGTATATACTGACAACAGCTCCCTGTTTACTCACGGTATATACTGACAGTAGCTCCCTGTACTCACTGTATATACTGACAGCAGCTCCCTGTGTACTCTCTGCATATACTGACAGCAGCTTCCTGTTTACTCATTCTTAATGTATATACTGATAGCAGCTCCATGTATAGTCACTGTATATACTCACAGCAGCTCCTTGTGTACTCACTGTATATACCGACAGCAGCTTCCTGTGTACTCACTGTATATACCAACAGCAGCTTCCTTTGTACTCACTGTATATACCGACACCAGCTTCCAGTGTACGCACAGTATATACTGACAGCAGCTCCCTGTGTACTCTGTATATACTGACAGCAGATTCCTGTGTACTCATTCTCAATGTATATACTGACGACAGCTTCCTGTGTACTCACTGAATATACTTACAATAGCCTCCTGTACTCACTGTATATACTGACAGCAGCTCCTTGTGTACTCACTGTATATACCGACAGCAGCTTCCTGTGTACTCACTGTATATACCAACAGTAGCTTTTTGTGTACTCACTGTATATACCGACACCATCTCCCAGTGTATGCACAGAATATACTGACAGCAGCCACCTGTGTACTCACTATATGTACCGACACCAGCTCCCAGTGTTCGCACAGTATATACTGACAGCAGCCACCTGGTACTCCCTGTATATACTGACTGCAGCTCCCTGTCCCCTTCTAGGGTTGAATGTGTAAATTCCCAATCCCCCTGGTGGCTGTATGTTTGGATTGTGGCAGGAAAAGCAGGCTCGCCCCGCGCACACCCACACAGGGAGAGCATCCACACTTCTTGCCCATGCGGGATTAGAACCCAGGACCTGAGCGTCCCTAAGCAACAGTTGTCAACTGCCACAGACAAGCACAGGCTGAGGCTTCAGCCAGAGTGCCGTATGCAAATGAGGAGCCAGCCAGAGGGCCGTATGCAAATGAGGAGGCAGCTGGTGGTGGCAGAAATGCTGTTAATGCGCCTCCTTGGGTGAGAGTTTATGCTCAGGAAGTGACTATTAAGACCGCGAAAGAGTGTGGCCATGATTTTTTGGCCAGTCTTTTTTAATGGACTTGTACAAGGGGAAATGGCCCCGGGTCTCTCCCCAATGAATAGTCACAAGCTCCTGTGGGGTTATAAATACCAAGATGACCCACTCATATAGCGTGCTAGGAAGGCGGAGCTTGTATCATTCAACCACCCTCAATGACACCCACAAGGAAGACACCCACCAGGATATATGTCCGAAAGGACCGACGATGGACCCAAGAAGATTCATTGAGGACTTGAATGATTGCAATGCCTCCCTGACACTTTTGGCTTCTTCTTTTTACACATAACTTTTACTTCATTTACTTTTTGAGGGACAGAGGAATCACAGCCATTGCCCCCTGCCCTCTATCACTGCAAAAACCACCGCCCACTACTTATGCCCCTTCAACTACCTACTCATCTGCCTTCCTTCATGGAGTAAGGAGGGAGTTGGGGGTCACATATCACCCACTAGCGGAGTATGGGCGTTTCATTTTTAAAGGGGTTGGTCACTTTATAGTAAAATAGTTCACTCAAGTGTACTCACTGTATATACTGACAGCAGCTCCCTGTACTCACTGTATATACTGACAGCAGCTCCCTTTACTCACTGTATATACAGCAGCTCCCTGTGTACTCACTGTATATACAGCAGCTCCCTGTGTACTCACTGTATATACTGACAGCAGCTCCCTGTACTCACTGTATATACTGACAGCAGCTCCCTGTGTACTCACTGTATATACTGACAGCAGCTTCTTGTATACTCACGGTATATACTGACAGCATCTCCCTGTACTCACTGTATATACTGACAGCAGCTCCCTGTGTACTCACTGTATATACTGACAGAAGCTTCTTGTGTACTCAATGTATATACTGACAGCAGCTCCCTGTGTAGTCACTGTATATACTGACAGCAGCTCCCTGTGTAGTCACTGTATATACTGACAGCAGCTCCCTGTGTACCCACTGTATATACTGACAGCAGCTCCCTGTGTACTCATTCTCAATGTATATACTGACAACAGCTTCCTGTTTACTCACTGAATATACTTACAACAGCCTCCTGTACTCACTGTATATACCAGGGGGACTCAACTGGCAGACCGCGGTCCAGACCGCGGAAGCCAGCTGGTCCGGACCCCTGGTCAGACCTAACCGCCCCGGATCCGGTCCGTCCCGGGGCGGTTAGGAGGTCCTGCTCCCCACTGCACTGCCTCCCGCCCTATAGGCGTACTGTCCTTAGGTTGCAGTACGCCTGTGGGGCTGGGGGCAGTGTTGGCCCGGGCCCCTGGATGATACGCGCTCTCTGGGGAAGTCCCGGGGACTCCCCAGCAGAGCGCGCACCACAGACCCCGGAAGTTCAGGCCGGCGGCGTACACTGAGGTCTGTGGTGCGCGCTCTGCTGGGGAATCCCCGGGATGTCCCCAGAGAGCGCGTATTAGCCGGGGGCCGGGCCGACAGGAGAAGAGGACAGCCGCAGCGGGGAAACGAGGGTACTAGGTGAGTTGTGGTTTGTTTTTTTTTGTCTGGTGGGCATCTATAAGGGGAGAGCGCACAGGGGTGCTATATATTTCTGGGGGGGAGCTCACAGGGGGGCTATATACTACTGGGGGGAGCTCACAGAGGGCTATATACTACTGGGGGGAGCTCACAGGGGGCTATATACTACAGGGGAGAGCACAGGGGGCTATATACTACTGGGGGAGCTCACAGGGGGCTTTATAGTACAGGGGGGGCTATATACTACTGGGGGGGGCTCACAGGGGCGATATACTACAGGGGAGAGCACAGGGGTGATATATACTACTGGGGGGAGCTCACAGGGAGGCTATATACTACTGGGGGGAGCTCACAGAGGGCTATATACTTCAGGGGGAGAGCACAGGGGGACTATATACTACTGGGGGGAGCTCACAGGGGGCTATAAACTACAGGGGGAGAGCGCACGGGGGGCTATATACTACAGGGGGAGAGCACAGGGGGCTATATACTACTGGGGGGAGCTCACAGGGGGCTATATACTACTGGGGGAGCAACAGGGGGCTATATACTACTGAGGGAGAGCGCACAGGGGGGCTATACACTACTGGGGGAGCAACAGGGGGCTATATACTACCAGGGCAGTCACCCCCTTTGTACCTAATATCAAAGGGCTGGTGAGAGAGAAAAAATGCCAGTTTTCCCGCCAATAAGCAGCAATTCTGTATATAAATAGTTGAGAGTTGTGAAAAGTAACAAAACACGTTTCCTACTGATGTTCAGCTCGGACCTTCACCTGATAATAGACCCCGGGAAGTGGACCCTTCACTAAAAGTTGTTGAGTACCCCTGCTCTAGGCCATGGGTCTCCAAACTGCGGCCCTCCTGCTGTTGCAAAACCGCAACTTCCATCATGCCTGGACAGCTAAAGCTTTGGATTTGGCTGTCCAGGCATGATGGGAAATGTACTTTTGCAACAGCTGGAGGGCCGTAGTTTGGAGACCCATGCTCTAGGCCACAGTTTGGCACAGGGCTGCAAGTTTAAAGTAGTTTTTTAGGACAATAACTGCATCACCTGCCGAACTGACCCCAGGACAGCTCTTGGTTTAAAAGCAGCTATATGAAGATACAAGCGTTTTTTTTTTTTTGGGGGGGGGGGGGGGGGGCAGATTGTGGGTACAGAGTCGCTTTAAGATCCAGCTCTGATAATACTTGTCACACTTTCACTGCCTTACCCAATTCATTTTTTATAACTATAGGTGTCACCACCTTGAAGAAGACAATCTATTAAACCAGCCCAGGGCACAGGTTCACTTTAAAGGCTCCAGGCATGAACACTGGCTACCATGAGTGCAAAGTGTACTAAGTGTAAGTTCAAGTAGCAGTAAAACACAAACATGTGCAGTGTCCAAGTACAGGGTCCTGTTATACTGAAACGGTTGGTTGTCACACAGTTTTGTTACTTCGTATTACTGACATTGCACTGCCTTGTTTTATGTGTGATGTTGCTTTGTAATATGGTGTTATGCTGCCATGTCCTGTCTAATGTTTATCAAGCTCAGTATAAGAAAGATACCAACACACATTGCTGCAGATGGTGTCAGTTTGCAGCAGAAGAACCAGCATTCAGACTTTATGGGAATAGTAAATTTTACTTCTAACGCACAGAAAAGATCATGTACAATATAATCAAAATGGTGTATAACAGGAGAGTAATTGACATGATATCCAGATAGTGACACGTACATTATGCAGGAGAAACGCTATGACTATTAACACTTACCACATGGAGCAATAAAGTTTATTTTGCACAGTTTTAGTGAAAGGTATCTATGTGCACCAGTTTGGAGCGTGAATCCATGCAGCACATGTGTAGAAACAGCATAACAGAATTTTTTTTTAAAAAGTGGGTGGGACTTCACAACAAAGGGAATGAACCATCAAGTGGCGTAAACTATAGTAGAATATACTCTAGCTAGGAGCTGTAATAAATTTTTAGGACTGTCACTTTGACAGACAAAGAAGTGCTGGATTATGAATAAATGCGAAAATATGTGTTGGGGACCCATTCCCAGGTTGGTTGGTATCTCTATTGCTGGGATAGGAGTTTAATATTTGTGAAAATAGACATTAGGAATAGACCTTACTTACCATTAGAGATGAGCACAACCTAAAAGCATGCTCGTATCTGTTTTTCATGGCTGTATCCATATTTACCCGGATTCCCACTCCTCTTCAGCCTCTGGTAATCAAATGGCGAACAATCAGACTCTAACATGCTCGAGTTGCGCTTATCTCTACTTACCACTCAACTTTACATGTTAAGCTATACATACATGTTTCTGTATATAGTGGTTTAGGGAGCCACCACCTATTTTATGATTATGTGGTTCCATTGTATAGGTGACGTGATTGAACGCACATATATTGTTGCCTGTATTTATACAGAAGGGTTTCCAATCATTTAAAGAGCGCCAACAGGAAAGAACCTCGATCTCAAGATGAAGTGAAATTATTCTCCTCTGACAGGTTTTACTTTTCTTCCACCAGCTGAAATAAGGTAAAATGATGACATCAGTTGCATATAACATTGGCAAGAACATGTTTACCCATGTAGATGGTAATGTGTTTGCGTCTTTATTTTTAAAGGGGTTATCCAGCGCTACAAAAAACATGGCCACTTTTCCCCCTACTGTTGTCTCCAGTTCAGGTGCGGTTTGCAATTAAGCTCCATTTACTTCAATGGAAGTGAGTTTCAAAACCCCCACCCGAACTGGAGACAACAGTAGGGGGAAAGTGGCCATATTTTTGTAGCGCTGGATAACCCCTTTAACGTCAAAGACTAAGGGCCCTATTACACAAAGCGATAATCAGCCAAAATCGGCCCAATTCGGCTGATTATCACTCTGTGTAAACAGAGACAAGGATCAGCTGATTGAAACGATTATTGGCTGATCGTTTCTTTGGGCCCTGACCTAAAATCATCGGCGGCCGGACCACGGTATCGCGTAATAGTGGTGTAATAGTGTAATAGTGATGCGAGGCCAACAGCTGACGATTTCAACAGTTTACTTTACCTGTCCACTGTTTCATTCTCATTCTGACCACTGTCTGTAGTGGTCTAAGGGTTGCATAAAAGATCCAGCAATCCTTAGTGAGGCCCTACCTACCTGATGCTCAAGCAATGTAAAGGCTCTGTAAGCAAGTGCCGATCTAAGAGATCAGTACTCAGTTACTATGGAGCATTGGTTTATGGAATATCTAGAAATCTTATCTAGGTCAGGATTTCTTTGCCATGGGTGACTTGTGTCCCATGTGCAAATAAACACACACATAGCTTCCAGCTGCAGCAAATAGAACTCCTACACAGCTCCCATACTGTATCTGTGGTGTCTTCATCAGTAAGAGTAGTCACTGGAAAAACATCTTTTATTCCGGCACGGGAGGCAGAGAGAGAGACGTGAGATAGTCATGTGGGCGGTGTCCGGGCTGTGACTAATCACGGCTCTCTGCCTGTCGGTGTGCTCTGCCAGGATGATTGACTGGCAGAGAGACACGTTAGTTGCCTCTTTGCATGTCAATCATAGCTGTAGAGCACACTTGACAGGCAGAGCCATGACTAGTCGCAGCCAGACACCACAAACACGACTAGTTCACAGCTCTCCCCCTGCCTCATGTGCAGGAAAATAAAAAAAGATGTTTTCGAGTAGCTACATTACTGATGAAGGACACCACAGATTTAGTATGGGAGTTGTGTTGGAGATCTATTTGTTACCAGCTTGGAGCTATAGCAGCGTGATCATGCTAAATGGTTGCCTTCAAGCGGGCTGGAAGAAGGTTCAAGGGAAGTATACTGGAAGGCCAAAGGGGGGGGGGGGCAAAAATCATTATGGGCAGGGGGTAGGGCGACCAATAAAAAGGACACTAAGCTTTCCTGTCCCCCGCGTTGTGCCACATGACTGGGTTCCCATATCCCGCCAGGTGTCATCTTCTGGGTTCCGGGTATGTCACGACTCGGCTGAAACTCACCCTCACAAGTGTGTGGAATTTATCCAGCTCAGGCAATCAGTAATGGCAGAGGTGTCCCGACCCAGTCACTGACTGACTAAGCAGGGAATCAGTCAGGCGGGTTGTGATGTGAGCTAAGAAGACAGGTTGGCTGGGGTTCCGCGAGGGGTCTGTCGCGCTTGTGCAGGTGAATATGATCTCTTTTTAAGTTCCCCCACCTCCGGACAGAAATAATTTTTTTGCCCCTCCCCCCCCCCCCCAGACTTCACCTCTAAAGTGTCACTGTCTTTATAACGTTCATAATTTAAATTAACAGTAGATAAAGCACATTCTTGCCTTTCACCCCTCGAGAAAAGCGTGTTGCCGAAACGCACGTTGGGGCCATACCGCATGGGCGTAGTGTGAACCAGCACTTTAGGTAATGCTTTACCAGTAGGGAATACTGTATTTTTTTTAGATTGTGGGCACATGTCCGTTTTCATATTGCATATAGTCCAACTGGTTATGTAGAATACAGTGGTCCCTCAACATACAATAATAATTGGTTCCAGGACGACCATTGTGTGTTGAAACCATTGAATGTTGAGACCAAAACTCTATGGAAACTGGAAATTGGTTCTAAATCCCCCAAAATGAGAAAAAATGAACATTAAAGGAAAATAAGCAACTAACTAATATGGATAAAGCAAACCCTTACATAAAACTGTGAGAAAGATCTACAAGAGATTCTAAATTTCTTTCTGTGTAGAGGACTGGAGCGTTTTTTCAGGGTTCTGTACAGATCAACACAGGGTCCCAGAAAAATAAATGAAGCCGCTCTCACCTGGTGCCCAAGGAGCGACTCATCCTGGCCCAGGTACAGACATGTAGTATCACACCGTACTGTAGGAAGGAGATACCCAACCAGCCAACCAGTGCAGATACTTCACTAATACTGGGATTTTACCAGTAAAATAGCCACTCTCATTGGTCGATCAGCTATTTTTTTTTTAATGTTTCGCAGATCTGGACTTTCTGTAGCACTGTATGTTGAGTCTGGTCTCAAGTTACAATGGTCCAGAAAGTATTTATTGTATGTTGAAATATTGTATTTGAGGCCATTGGTAAATTGAGGGATCACTGTATTTGGATTACTGGTGTTAGGCACCTTATTATTACCATCTATATATAGACCTTGTCATTTCTGTCCCATAACCACATTATACGTTTTGTTTCTTTTGGCCATGTGTCTGCAAGCAGCTGTTCTGATCCAATCCATTGTTTTTTTACAATATGGTATTTTTGCTCATGATTAATAAAGATTCATTATTACATATCTTTTGGGTAGAGCATTTTGTTTTTTGTTGGTGGTCCTATATTGTTTTGCTGTAGTATAACCCTGTTTAGTCTCCCTGTAATTGTATCATATGCACTGGCTTTATCTATGTTGGAGGGGTTATTGGTTTTAGCTATTACATATTAGGTGTGTAAACTGTAACATGTAGTTGTGTAAACATGTAGTGATTTACATGTACAAAAAACAATTTTTATATCCTCACTCGTGTATCTAATTTATTGTGCCCTACCTTAAAAACTACCTAGTATAAGGGTGGAAAACTTTAAAAATACAGTAAGACCGTACTGCAGCACATTATTCATGGTTCTTTAGACTTTTCTTTTTGTGGATTTCTGTTATTTTGAAGTTTCACTTGGACTCTTCCCCTGTATGTTCATGAATGATTAACCTGCCTGTCATAGTCATTTATTAATTAACTTAGCTTTCAGATGATTCTAACATTTCTTTACTTACCTAATTTTTCTAGGTGTATATGTATGCAGAAAATAGACACACTTTGGAAAAATTATGCGAGAATTTTGCATTAAAATTCATCTGTGGAGCAGTCCTAAAGTGGTATTCCACTCAAACATAACTTTTGGTTTATTGCTGCCCATGGTGAGACTAACAATTCATTCCATACTTGTTATTATCTATTCAGTCTCTCTCCCCCAGTTCTGAGCTGCTGCTTTTCTGCTGAAGACACAAAAATCTGTGTGTGAGCCCTCTCTCTTCGTCTTTTCACTCCTCCTCCCTCCCTCTCTTCTGGGACAGCTAATGTAAACAACTCACTGCATTACAAAGAAGCTACAATGCTGCAGATAAAGCCAGTCAAGCACTTGTTTACATCAGCCGTCTCGAAGGGAAGGGGGAGGAGGGGGGCAGAGGGAAACAGCTCACACATACTTTTTTGTGTCTTCAGCAGAAAGCAGCAGCTCAGAACTGGGATAGAAGACTGAATAGATAATAAGTATGGAATGAATTGTTCGTCTAAACATGGGCAGCAAACATGAAGGAAACAAAAATACAGTTCAGGTGGGGGGGAACATGATAAAGAACACATATTTAACGTTCCCAGTGCAGCACTTTGCACATCCTACTCCAGGGCTCCCAGCTCTTCAACGTCACGGCCCAGTTGATGAATACTCCACTCAGCCAGTCAATGACTGCGGTGGGACACCGCTGCAGTCACTGGTTGGCTGATGGGGCATCCATCAGCCAGGTCAGGCATTTCCCCCAAGTTTGTGACGTTATCAGACCCAGGGGAAAATGCCTTCTGTTGCGGGTCCCAAACCTTTTGCGGGCACATGACAATTCGCAGGTAAGTAGTTGTGTAGCTGTTGCTTATTATGTTCACCCCCTGCCAGCTGTCGTTTTTTTTTTTTTTTTAAATGCCGAACTTCTCCTTTAGGCTGGGTTCACACTACGTTATATTTTCAGTCAGTATTGTGGTCCTCATATTGCAACCAAAACCAGGAGTGGATTGAAAACACAGAAAGGCTCTGTTTCCACAATGTTGTAATTGAGTGGATGGCCGCCATTTAATGGCAAATATTTGCTGTTATTTTAAAACAACGGCAATAATGGTATTTACTGTTATATGGCGGCCATCCACTCAATTTCAACATTGTGTGAACAGATCCTTTCTGTGTTTTTAATCCACTCCTGGTTTTGGTTGCAATATGAGGATCGCAATACTGACTGAAATATACGTAGTGTGAACCCAGCCTTAGGCTATGTTCACACTATGTATATGTCCGGCCGCATATTTTCGCGGCCGGACATATACGTGTTAAACTCCGGCCGGGGTTTTACGTAAGTTGCGGCCGGCTACGTACGGTCCGCGAACTTACGCCGTAGTCTACTTACGCTTCCCGAGCGCCCTACGTAGCGATCTGACAGCGGTCTTTTACTTGGAAATCTTCGGCTAGCCCCGGACACCCCACAGAACCTTTTGGATCGGCAAAGAAAAGTGCAAAAATGAAGAAATCACCACTACGTACGGGACCGCATGTAACGCTACGGGTGTAAGTTACGGCATTTTCGTCCTCAATCAATGGTCTGGTAAATTTTTTACGGCGCCGCGTACGATCCTGGCGTAGTGTGAACTGTGCAGCCGTAGAGCGTATACTTTCCATTGTACGCAAACTACGTAAATCTCCGGCCGCTTATTCAAGGAACGCGCTACAACCAAAAACTTACATAGTGTGAACATAGCCTTAAGAAGGGTTTACATATGTTTTTCAATTCAGCACAGCTGCCATCAGAGGCCACATGAAAAGGCAACTATGACAAAGGGTCCATAGGCCCAGCACCCTACCTATAGTATTTTTCCCCTAATACCATAGGTTTGGTAAAAATGAAGTTTACTAACTCGGACTACGGAGTGAGCGTGTAATCTGTAGTCTGAAGTATTGATGAGCTGCTGCTTCATCTCCCTGTTTTTGATGGATAAACCTTCAAAGTAAAAAATTACCAGATAAAACATCTAGGTTACTGGAAAGAATGCATTGCTTCCTGCAGGACATACAGCAGCTGATAAGTACTGGAAGACTTACCTTTTTAATCCTCAATCTTTATCCAGGTTTGATACAAATGTGGGTATTCTGCGCTCATTACTGTTGAATAGATGGTCGTCCTAAAACAAATAGGGGATGACAATAAATGGGTAATATTTAAAGGGGAACTCCGGATAAGAAAAACTTGTTTTCTATTAAAAGTACATCAAAGGGAATCTGTCAGCACCTTTTCAGCTTCTGAGGTGCTGACATTGTGAGGAAGGTGTGTGTGTGTTCGTGTGTGTATTACCTTTCTTTTTCTGGTAGCTGCTGTAATTTTTCCATAATCTGTTCTGTAACTTGCGGCACAAGTGCCAAACAGGAGTCTTGGTGCTGCGTTCGTGATGCACTTCGTCCCGCCTCCAACTATCTCCTCCTCCCAGCTTCACCTGAATATTCATTGGGGGCTGGCTGCGGCCTTCCTGGCGACGTTATCTGACGGCAAAGGCCCCATGCACACTTGTCAGTTCGCGCATACGCCCCGCTCTGTGCAGTACGTGCGCTCCCGCGACGAACAATTTGCACATGCGCCGTAAAGCATCAGAGCGGCGCAGGCGCACTGTGCGCATCAACTCTGGCCCTCAGCGCTACCACATCCGCGAATTGTTCGTCGGGAGCGTGCGCGCCGCACAGAGCCAGGCCGCATACGCAAACTGACAAGTGTGTGCGAGGTCTTTGCAGTCAGATGACGTTGCCAGGAAGGCCCCAATGAATATTCAGGTGAAGCTGGGAGGAGGGGGTAGTTGGAGGAGGGACGAAGTGCGGCACCAAGACTCCTCTTTGACACTTGTGCCGCAAGTTACAGAACAGATTATGGAAAAAGTACAGCAGCTACCAGAAAAAGAAAGGTAACACACACACACACCTTCCTCACAATGTCAACACCTCAGAAGACGAAAAGGTGCTGACAGATTCCATTTAAAAGTTATATAGATGTGTATATACAATGTATTACCGTATCTGTGCAGTTCTGCCAATGGTCATTGGGCCAAATGTGCCAAGTATTGTTATATGCACAAAATAACAGCCACCATATAAAGACCAATATTCTTCCAAAGCAGTGACCATAAAACACAGGTGTCAAACACCAGCCTTCCAGCTGTTACATCACTACAAATCCCATCATGCCTGGGACAGATAAACCATGATGGGAATTGTATTTTTTGCAACACTGGAAGGATGGAGTGTGACACCCCTGATACAGAGGTAGATCCCAGCTGTATAAAGGTTCTGCAGACCTTATAAGTGATTATAGTGCAGTTACATCCTGTGACTCACAGTAGGCGTCTTCTCTGCAGGAAGAGACGTCCACTTTTCCTTTTCTTCTCCATCTGGCTCCGGCCATCATGAAGGCTTCTCTGGCCATGACTCCTCCTCTCCACGGGATCTGTCAGACAGACATTTTAGGCTTCATGCTCCAGCAACATCCTCATCAATACATCCCTCCATATAGAATAGCCTCCTGCTTCACACCTTTCCATATAGAATAGCCCTCCGTGCATCCCCCCATATATAGAATAGCCCCCGTTCACCCCCCCCCCATATAGACTGGCCCCCCTGCTGTGCATCCCCCCATATAGAATAGCTCCCACGTGCATCCCCCCATATAGAATAGCCCCCCTGCTGTGCTTCCCCCCATATAGAATAGCCCCCCCTGCATCCCCCCCATATAGAATAGCCCCCCCTGCATCCCCCCATATAGAATAGCCCCCCCTGCATCCCCCCCATATAGAATAGCCCCCCTTGCATCCCCCATATAGAATAGCCCCCCGTGCATTCCACCCCATATAGAATAGCCCCCCGTGCATTCCCCCCATATAGAATAGCCCCCCTGCATCCCCCTCCTATATAGAAAAGCCCCCTGCATCCCCCCAATATAGAATAGCCCCCCTGCATCCCCCCAATATAGAATTGCCCCCCGTGCATTCCCCCCATATAAAATAGCCCCCCTGCTGTGCATCCCCCCAATATAAAATAGCCCCCTGCATCCCTCCAATATAGAATAGCCCCCCTTGCATCCCCCCAATATAGAATAGCCTCCCCTGCATCCCCCCAATATAGAATAGCCCCCCGTGCATTCCCCCCATATAGAATAGCCCCCCTGCTGTGCATCCCCAATATAAATAGCCCCCCTGCATCCCCCAATATAGAATAGCCCCTGCATCCCCCCAATATAGAATAGCCTCCCCTGCATCCCCCAATATAGAATAGCCCCCTGCATCCCCCAATATAGAATAGCCCCCTGCATCCCCCAATATAGAATAGCCCCCCGTGCATCCCCCAATATAGAATAGCCCCCCCCCTGCATCCCCCAATATAGAATAGCCCCCTGCATCCCCCAATATAGAATAGCCCCCCGTGCATTCCACCCCATATAGAATAGCCCCCCGTGCATTCCCCCCATATAGAATAGCCCCCCTGCATCCCCCTCCTATATAGAAAAGCCCCCTGCATCCCCCCAATATAGAATAGCCCCCCTGCATCCCCCCCAATATAGAATTGCCCCCCTGCATTCCCCCCATATAGAATAGCCCCCCTGCTGTGCATCCCCCCAATATAAAATAGCCCCCCTGCATCCCTCCAATATAGAATAGCCCCCTTGCATCCCCCAATATAGAATAGCCTCCCCTGCATCCCCCAATATAGAATAGCCCCCGTGCATTCCCCCCCATATAGAATAGCCCCCCTGCTGTGCATCCCACAATATAAAATAGCCCCCCTGCATTCTCCCATATAGAATAGCCCCCCTTGCATCCCCCCAATATAGAATAGCCTCCCTGCATCCCCCAATATAGAATAGCCCCCTGCATCCCCCAATATAGAAAAGCCCCCCTGCATCCCCCTAATATAGAATAGCCCCCCCTGCATCCCCCCAATATAGAATAGCCCCCCCCTGCATCCCCAATATAGAATAGCCCCCCTGCATCCCCCAATATAGAATAGCCGCCCCTGCGTGCATCCCCCCAATATAGAATAGCCTCCCCTGCTGTGCATCCCCCAATATAGAATAGCCTCCCCCTGCATCGCCCCCAATATAGAATAGCCTCCCCCTGCATCTCCCCCAATATAGAATAGCCCCCCTGCATCCCCCCAATTTAGAATAGCCCCCTGCATCCCCCAATATAGAATAGCCCCCCTGCATCCCCCAATATAGAATAGCCCCCCTGCATCCCCCAATATAGAATAGCCCCCCTGCATCCCCCAATATAGAATAGCCCCCCCTGCATCCCCCAATATAGAATAGCCCCCCCCTGCATCCCCCCAATATAGAATAGCCCCCCTGCATCCCCCCAATATAGAATAGCCTCCCCTGCTGTGCATCCCCCCAATTTAGAATAGCCCCCCTGCATCCCCCAATATAGAATAGCCTCCCCCTGCATCCCCCCAATATAGAATAGCCTCCCCCTGCATCCCCCCAATATAGAATAGCCCCCCCTGCATCCCCCAAATATAGAATAGCCCCCCCTGCATCCCCCAATATAGAATAGCCTCCCCTGCTGTGAATCCCCCCAATATAGAATAGCCCCCCTGCATCCCCCCATATAGAATAGCCCCCCCTGCATCCCCCCATTTAGAATAGCCCCCCTGCTTCCCCCCAATATAGAATAGCCTCCCCTGCTGTGCATCCCCCAATATAGAATAGCCCCCCCCTGCATCCCCCAATATAGAATAGCTCCCCTGCTGTGCATCCCCCAATATAGAATAGCCCCCCTGCATCCCCCCAATATAGAATAGCCCCCCCTGCATCCCCCCATATAGAATAGCCCCCCTGCATCCCCCAATATAGAATAGCCCCCCTGCATCCCCCAATATAGAATAGCCTCCCCTGCTGTGCATCCCCAATATAGAATAGCCCCCCCCTGCATCCCCCCAATATAGAATAGCCTCCCCTGCTGTGCATCCCCCCATATAGAATAGCCCCCTGCATCCCCCCATATAGAATAGCCTCCCCCTGCATCCCCCCAATATAGAATAGCCTCCCCCTGCATCCCCCCCAATATAGAATAGCCTCCCCCTGCATCCCCCAATGTAGAATAGCCCCTGCTGTGCATCCACATAAATCCCCCCCCCCCCGGCCACATGTGAAGGGTAATAAAAAAAAACCACACACATTCTCACCTGACAACTCGCTCCGGCAGCTTCTTCCTCCCGGATCTTCGGTCACTGCACCTGCCTCCTGCTGCAGCGCGGCGGCGTCTCTCTCCTGCCAGGTCCTCAGTGGCGTGTCAGGAAGTGACGTCAGCCACTGGGGGCCTGGCAGAGGTTCCTGCAGACGTGCCTGCGCGCGGCACGTCTGCGACCCCGGGCCGGCCCGGACACCTTCCGGCTACGAAGACCTGGACGGCCACAGGAGTGACTGGCAGGCCAGGGGCCAATGGCTCCCTGGTTCTGTCAGTCAGAGCACGGCCGCTGCAGACTGTGAGCGTTCATCTTGAACGCTCACAGTTAAAGGGCCAGGTCACGACCCTCTGCAGAGGCTGAATGAATAGCGCAGCGGCGGCTGCGCTATTCTTGCAGCCACTGCTGAGGGTCGGTGCACATGGGGGCCAGGAGCGGCGGCCCCCGGACTGGTAATCCTGGCAGCCCAGCAGGCATTTGCCAGATTACCAAGGGCCTGATAGCCGGGGGACCTCTGTTACACACTATGCTGGATAGCGGGGGACCTCTGTTACACACTATGCTGATAGCCGGGAGACCTCTGTTACACCTATACGGCCTGTTTTAAATATGCTGGGTACATAGCCGTTAAGGACCGGACATAATTTTGTTTACACACTATGTTGCGATAGCCGGGGGTCCTCTGTTATGGACGGACGACCTATTTACCGGAGACCACACTCTGTTTACAACTATGCTGGATAGCCGGGAGACCTCTGTTACACACTATGCTGGATAGCCGAGGGCCTCTGTGGCCACTATGCTGGATAGCCGGGAGACCTCTGTTACACACTATGCTGGATAGCCGGGAGACCTCTGTTACACACTATGCTGGATAGCCGGGGGAGACCTCTGTTACACACTATGCGGGATAGCCGGGGGACCTCTGTACACACTAGCTGGATAGCGGGAGACACTCTGTTACACACTATGCTGGATAGCCGGGGGACCTCTGTTACACACTATGCTGGATAGCCGGGGACCTCTGTTACACACTATGCGGATAGCCGGGGGACCTCTGTTACACACTATGCTGGATAGCCGGGGGGACCTCTGTTACACACTATGCTGGATAGCCGGGAGACCTCTGTTACACACTATGCTGGATAGCCGGGGACCTCTGTTACACACTCAGGCTGGATTGACGGGGGACCTCTGTTACACACTATGCTGGATAGCCGGGGGACCTCTGTTACACACTATGCTGGATAGCCGGGTCACCTCTGTTACACACTATGCTGGATAGCGGGTGGTGACCTCTGTTACCCACTATGCTGGATAGCCGGGGGACCTCTGTTACACACTATGCTGGATAGCCGGGGACCTCTGTTACACACTATGCTGGATAGCCGGGAGACCTCGTTACACACTATGCTGGATAGCCGGGGACCTCTGTTACACACTATGCTGGATAGCCGGGGGACCTCTGTACACACTATGCTGGATAGCCGGGGGACTCTGTTACACACTTGGCTGGATAGCCGGGGGACCTCTGTTACACACTATGCGGGAAGCCGGGAGGACTTCTAACTGGCAGTGAGTCGTTAACTTACTAACCATGGTCGGCGCGGGGGCGGGGCTTGTCACCAGGGGGCGGGGCTTGTCGGACACTCGGGAACGGCCGGGGGGAAGGTAATCCTCTGTCAGTGGCCCCAGACCTTTCAGCATCCCCCAACCCTATTACCTACATCAGTAGTGGGCTCCCTGGCCTCCAGCAGATCTGCCAGTGCAGATGCAGCCGCCTCATCCCAGGGAGACGCACTTGCGGCTGGAGGCTTGCAGCGTACTGTTTTGTCAGCTTCCCCACAAGACAGAGCCCGCAGTACATGTACTGCACGGTGACTGGAGCCCACAGGAAGCTGCTGCAGCCTCCTCCTCCTTCCCGACAACCACACAAGGCCCGCACTGCAGCAGCGGGACAGGGAAGCTGAGGCCCAGTGCAAAGACATGTGCGTACATCAGCGCCTCCACTGCGCCCTCCCTCCCGCACCTCTCCCGGCCGGCGTCCCGCGTACCCCTCAACCTGCGCCGCGTACCCCAGGTTGAGAAAACCCTGGTCTAGAGTCCTGTAGCTGGTAATACACATTTTCCCTGGTTGTCTAGAGTCCTGTAGCTGGTAATACACATTATCCTAGTGGATAGGTCCTGTAGCTGGTAATACACATATCCTTAGTGGTCTAGAGTCCTGTAAGCTGGTATACACCTTATCCCTGGGTGGTCTAGAGTCCTGTAGCTGGTCATACAATTATCTGTGGTGGTCTAGAGTCCTGTAGCTGGTAATACACATTATCCAGGTGGTCTAGAGTCCTGTAGCTGGTAATACACATTATACCTGGTGGTTAGATTCCTGTAGCTGGTAATACACATTATCCAAGGTGTTCTAGAGTCCTGTAGCTGGTAATACACATTACCTGGTGGTCTAGATCTGTAGGTAATACACATTATACCTGGTGGTCTAGATCCTGTAGCGGGTAATACACATTATCCTTAGTGGTTAGAGTGCTATTGCTGGTAAGTCACTATCACTGGTGTTCTAGATTCCTGTAGCTGGTAATACACATTATCCCAGGTGGCTAGAGTCCTGTAGCTGGTAATACACATTATCCCTGGTGGTCTAGAGTCCTGTAGCTGGTAATACACATTATCCCTGGTGGTCTAGATTCCGTAGCTGGTAATAACATTATCCCTGGTGGTCTAGAGTCCTGTAGCTGGATACACATATCCCTGGTGGTCTAGAGTCCTGTAGCTGGTAATACACATTATCCCTGGTGGTCTAGAGTCCTGTAGCTGGTAATACACATTATCCCTGGTGGTCTAGAGTCCTGTAGCTGGTAATACACATTACCCAGGTGGTCTAGAGTCTGTTAGCTGGTTAAACATTATCCCTGGTGGTCTAGATTCCTGTAGCTGGTAATACACATATCCCAGGTGGTCTAGAGTCCTGTAGCTGGTAATACACATTATCCCTGGTGGTCTAGAGTCCTGTAGCTGGTAATACACATTATCCTGGTGGTCTAGATTCCTGTAGCTGGTAATACACATTATCCCTGGTGGTCTAGAGTCCTGTAGCTGGTAATACACATTATCCCTGGTGGTCTAGAGTCCTGTAGCTGGTAATACACATTATCCCTGGTGGTCTAGAGTCCTGTAGCTGGGTAATACACATTATCCCAGGTGGTCTAGAGTCCTGTAGCTGGTAATCACATTATCCCTGGTGGTCTAGATTCTGTAGCTGGTAATACACATTATCCCTGGTGGTCTAGAGTCCTGTAGCTGGTAATACACATTATCCCTGGTGGTCTAGAGTCCTGTAGCTGGTAATACACATTACCCTGGTGGTCTAGAGTCCTAGCTGGTAATACACATTATCCCTGGTGGTCTAGGTCCTGTAGCTGGTAATACACATTATCCCTGGTGGTTCTAGAGTGCGAAACTGGTAATATCGAATATCACTGGTGGTCTAGAGTGATATCGTTTTGGAGTACCATTATCCTTAGTGGTCTAGGTGCTATTGCTGGTAATATCCACTGCACTGGCGGTCTAAAGCTGTATAGCTCTAACACCTGTGGTTTAGAGTGGTATATCTGGTGGTACCCTATTCTAGGTGGTCTAGAGTGGTATAGCTGGTAATATTAATATTCACTATCCCCGGTGTTATCGTGGGCTGGTAATACCAATCTCCTAATGGTGTACAGTGGAATGACAATGACATCCTGGTGGTCTAGGGAGAGTTAGGGAGTGGTATACATAGTAAGATCCAATGTCCCTGGT
>NC_091460.1:114905289-114986090 GCF_027789765.1 Dendropsophus ebraccatus
CAGGATATATGTCCGAACAGGACCGACGGACGGACGAAGAAGATCATTGAGGACTTGAATGATTGCAATGCCTCCTGACACTTTTGGCTTCTTCTTTTTACACATAACTTTACTTCATTTGCTTTTTGAGGGACAGAGGAATCACAGCCATTGCCCCATGCCCTCTATCACTGCAAAAACCACGCCCCCACTACTTATGCCCCTTTAACTACCTACTCATCTGCCTGCTTCTTGGAGTAAGGAGGGAGTTGGGGGTCACATATCACCACTAGCGGAGTACGGCGTTTAATTTTTAAAGGGGTTGGTCACTTTATAGTAAAATAGTTCACTTACGTGTACTCATGTATATACTGACAGCAGCTCCCTGTGTACTCACTGTATATACTGACGGCAGACCTCCATGTACTCAATCGGATATACTGACAGCAGCTCCCTGTGTAATCACCTGTATAACTGAGAGCAGCTCCCTGTGTACTCACTGTATATACTGAGAGCAGCTCCCTGTGTACTCACTGTATATACTGAGAACAGCTCACTGTGTACTCACTGTATATACTGACAACAGCTCCCTGTGTACTAACTGTAATATACTGACAGCAGCTCCCTGTGTACTCACTGTATATAATGCAGCAGCTCCATGTACTCACTGTATATAATGAGAGCAGCTCCCTGTGTCTCACTGTATATACTGAGAGCAGCTCCCTGTGTACTCACTGTATATACTGAGAGCAGCTCCCTGTGTACTCACTGTATATACTGAGAACAGCTCCCTGTGTACTCACTGTATATACTGACAACAGCTCCCTGTATACTCACGGTATATACTGGACAGAGCTCCCTGTACTCACTGTATATACTGACAGCAGCTCCCTGTGTACTCACTGTATACACTACAGAAGCTTCTTGTGTACTCACTGTATATACTGACAGCAGCTCCCTGTGTTTACTCACTGATATACTGACAGCAGCTCCTGTATACTCCACTGTATATACTGACAGCAGGCTCCTGTGTACTCACTGTATATAGACAGCAGCCCCCTGTACTCACTGTATATACTGACAGCAGCTCCCAGTGTACACAATGTAATACTGACAGCAGCTCCCTGTGTACTCACTGTATATACTGACAGCAGCTCCCTGTACTCACTGTATATAACTGACAGCAGCTCCCTGTGTACTCACTGATATACTGACAGCAGCTCCTGTATACTAAATGTATATACTGACAGCAGCTCCCTGTGTACTCACTGTATTATACGGACAGCAGCTTCCTGGATACTCACTGTATATGCTGACAGCGCTCTCTGTGTACTCACTGTATATACTGACAGCAGCTTCTGTATACTCACTGTATATACTGACAGCAACTCCCTGTGTACTCACTGTATATACTGACAGCAGCTTCCTGTATACTCACTGTATATGCTGACAAGCAGCTCCCTGTGTACTCACTGTATATACTGACAGCAGCTCTTGTGTACTCACTGTATATTACTGACAGCAGCTCCCTGTGTATTCATTGTAATACTGACAGCAGCTTCTTGTGTACTCACTGTATATACTGACAGCAGCTCCCTGTGTACTCACTGTATATATGACAACAGCTCCCTGTTTACTCACGGTATATACTGACAGTAGCTCCCTGTACTCACTGTATATACTGACAGCAGCTCCCTGTGTACTCTCTTGCATATACTGACAGCAGCTTCCTGTTTACTCATTCTTAATGTATATACTGATAGCAGCTCCATGTATAGTCACTGTATATACTCACAGCAGCTCCTTGTGTACTCACTGTATATACCGACAGCAGCTTCCTGTGTATCACTGTATATACCAACAGCAGTTCCTGTGTACTCACTGTATTATACCGACACCAGCTTCCAGTGTACGCACAGTATATACTGACAGCAGCTCCCTGTGTACTCTGTATATACTGACAGCAGATTCCTGTGTACTCATTCTCAATGTATATACTGACGACAGGCTTCCTGTGTACTCACTGAATATACTTACAACAGCCTCCTGTACTCACTGTTATATACTGACAGCAGCTCCTTGTGACTCACTGTATATACCGACAGCAGCTTCCTGTGTACTCACTTTATATACAACAGTAGCTTCCTGTGTACTCACTGTATTATACCGACACCATCTCCCAGTGTACGCAAGAATATACTGACAGCAGCCACCTTTGTACTCACTGTATATACCGACACCAGCTACCAGTGTACGCACATATATACTGACAGCAGCACCTGTGTACTCACTGTATATACTGACTGCAGCTCCCTGTCCCTTCTAGGGTTGAATGTGTAAATTCCCAAACCCCTGTGGCTGTATGTTTGGATTGTGGCAGGAAAAAGCAGGCCCGCCCGCGCATAACCCACACAGGGAGGAGCATCCACACTTCTTGCCCATGCGGGATTAGAACCCAGGACCTGAGCGTACCTAAGCAACAGTTGTCAACTGCCACAGACAAGCACAGGCTGAGGCTTCAGCCAGAGTGCCGTATGCAAATGAGGAGCCAGCCAGAGGGCCGTATGCAAATGAGGAGGCAGCTGGTGGTGGCAGAAATGCTGTTAATGCGCCTCCTTGGGTGAGAGTTTATGCTCAGGAAGTGACTATTAAGACCGGGAAAGAGTGTGGCCATGATTTTTGGCCAGTCTTTTTCACTGGACTTGTACAAGGGAAATGGCCCCGGGTCTCTCCCCAATGAATAGTCACAAGCTCCTGTGGGGTTATAAATACCAAGATGACCCACTCATATAGTGTGCTAGGAAGGCGGAGCTTGTATCATTCAACCACCCTCAATGACACCACAAGGAAGACACCCACCAGGATATATGTCCGAAAGGACCGACGACGGACCGAAGAAGATTCATGAGGACTTGAATGATTGCAATGCCTCCCTGACACTTTTGGCTTCTCTTTTTCACATAACTTTACTTCATTTGCTTTTGAGGGAACAGAGGAATCACAGCCATGCCCTCCCTGCCCTCTATCACTGCAAAACCACCGCCCACTACTTATGCCCTTTAACTACCTACTCATCGCCTGCTTCATGGAGTAAGGAGGGAGTTGGGGGTCACATATCACCCACTAGCGGAGTACGGGCGTTAATTTTAAAGGGGTTGCGTTCACTTTATAGTAAAATAGTTCACTTAAGTTGTACTCACTGTATATACTGACAGCAGCTCCCTGTGTACTCACTGTATATACTGACAGCAGACTCCATTTACTCACTGTATATACTGACAGCAGCTCCCTGTGTACTCACTGTATATACTGACAGCAGCTCCTGTACTCACTGTATATACTGAGAGCAGCTACCTGTGTACTCAAGTATATACTGAGAGCAGCTCCCTGTGTACTCACTGGTATATACTGAGAGCAGCTCCCTGTGTACTCACTGTTATATACTGAGAGCAGCTCCCTGTGTACTCACTGTATAACTGACAACAGCTCCCTGTATACTCACGGTATATACTGACAGCAGCTCCCTGTACTCACTGTATTACTGACAGCAGCTCCCTGTGATACTCACTGTATCACTTACAGAAGCTTCTTGTGTACTCACTGTATATACTGACAGCAGCTCCCTGTGTACTCACTGTATATACTGACAGCAGCTTCCTGTATACTCACTGTATATACTGGACAGCAGCTCCCTGTGTACTCACTGTATATACTGGACAGCAGTCCCTGTACCACTGTATATACTGACAGCAGCTCCCAGTGTACACACTGTATATACTGACAGCAGCTCCCTGTGTACTCAATGTATATACTGACAGCAGCTCCCTGTACTCACTGTATATACGACAGTAGCTCCCTGTGTACTCACTGTATATACTGACAGCAGCTTCCTGTATACTCACTGTATATACTGACAGAGCTCCCTGTGTACTCACTGTATATACTGACAGCAGCTTCCTGATACTCACTGTATATGCTGACAGCAGCTCCCTGTGTACTCACTGTATATACTGACAGCAGCTTCCTGTATACTCACTGGGGGGCTGCATTATGGGAGAAATTTTTGCTAGCATCCATTGATGTTGAATCCCTTTATACTCGTATTCCCAAAAACTAGCAATTGATAGCATCTGTAAACTACTCCGAAATACCGAAAAAGTGATGAGTAGATTCTTTTATTTCTGAGGCATTGGATCTCATTTTGTCTAACAAAACACCTTCTTTTTGATGGAGATTGGTTCCTGCAGGTTTTCGGCGTTGCCATGGCACGCCGGTGGCCTGCAGTGTGGCAAACTTTATCTTGCGCTTTGAAATGCAATATATTTTTTCCGCAAAATAATCATTTTTGCCTCTCATGCAGCAATATACCCGTTTTGTAGATGACGTTTTTGTCATATGGACCGGCACACATAAGGATTTGATGACTTTGTCATTGGCTAAATGGACTGTAATGACAGGAAATATGCTCTTACTCATAAAGTCAGTACAGATAAATTAGAATTCCTCGATGTAATGATACACAAAAAAGACACCATGATTGAAACCTCGGGTTATAGGAAACCTACTCCTCAAAACACTCTCTTACACTATGAGAGCTACCATACGGAGAGCCACAAAAAGGGCTGTTCCTTATGGTCAGTTTCTCAGGCTGAGTCGTATTAACAGCAGGCCTAGAAATGTTTGAGGAACAGGCAGAGAATCTATATCGCCGCCTTTTCATAGAGGCTACCCTGCAGATCTCTAAAAGAAGCAAAAAATAAGGCAGCAAGTAAAGATCGCGCACTTTTACTTAAACCTAAAAAATACAATAACAAAAATAAAAATAAAACGTTTGCCTTTGCTTTTTAAATTATCCGCTATGGCAACACCATCCATAAAGCCATCGTAAACATTGGTATATACTACAAGGAGATTCTGATCTGATGAATGGACCAAGAAAACTTCATATAGCATTTAGACGTAGTTCGAATTAAAAAGACATTCTAGTTCATACAAATTTACATCTAAAAATAAAAAGGAAAAAACCTGGTTGGAGTAATGATTTAAAGGGCAACTACCAATGTGGTTCTTGTAATTGGTGTAAATATATACAAAAAGGTTCCTCTCTTACACTAATGGTATAAAAAATATCTATAAAAGACTTATTTGCTGTAAAACCTGTGCCGTTATTTACTCTATTTCATGCCCATGTGGCCGTTTCTATCGGTCAAACTAAAAGATCACTCTGCAACACGATTTCGTGAACATGTCTATTCCCTAAAAACCGGTGTAGGACGCCCCACGTTTGATTGAGCATGTGAGAGAGGCTCACGGAGGGGGACGCATCAATATTAAAAGTAGCCGGGATTGAAAGAAATATACAGCAAAAGGGGACAAGACAATCACTGTATGCTATTAAAAAACAGAGTAAAATGGATAATTAAAAACAAGTGCAGAAGGACAAGGAGGTCTTAATGAACGAGTAGATAGAAGATATTTGTTGTAATAGTTATTATGCTCATTTTTGTATTGTTTTTAACCCTATATGTTCCTCACTATATGTTCACTTCACATGTTTTGTTACGTCACAATCTGATTAGGCTATTTGGAATAGCGTTGTTCACGTAACAGAAGGAGGAGGTCCGTAAAGCGCGCGTTAGAGCGTGAAAAAGACTGTCACCACTCCTTGCACTGAGCGCCCTGCTCGCAAAATGTCGCACTGTGTCCTTGCTTTTAAGTGAAATAAAACAGAAGAAGACTTCTGGGTGAGGTGCAAACTGGCTATTTTTTCTTCCGTTTGGGAGTTGATATTGCTATTTTTCAGTGAGCACCCCCTAGTCCAGCCATTTTCCCGACTGTCTATATATACATATTTTTCAGAAACATCACGTTTAACCTATGGTGCCGCCAGCCCTTCTCTATATACATGTTTATACAAAAGACTGTTTTTCTCTGGCTGAGCACATAGGTAGTGAAAACTGAACTGATTTTAAATATTGTCAGTCCGTGCTATGGACCTAAATGAGAGGCACGATGGTACGGCTGCAGCTGAAACAAGCTCGGGCATTACCTTGAGTGATGGACGAGCAGGCGCTAGTGAATTTTTCACAGCATGTGATTCAAGTGATCCGTTACAAACCTATTGAGCACTAAACAATTGGAATTTAAAACGCAAAGCATTAGCAGAAAAGGAAACTCGTTGTTTTGGACATACACTCCTTAAAATCTTACATTGAATGTAAAAAGAGTGCCTCGCGGCCTCCGTGCTACAAAGAGGCATCCCAATTCACTGAAGATTTAAATTTTATGCAAGAGTGGGTCCAAAATCCACTTAGATCACTAATTTAAGATCATGAAAATAGTGACTGAAAGAAATGAAAAAAAGAGTACTTGATGGTAACAAATGAACTGAGTCGAACTAAAACTGAATTAAGTACTAGAATGACAGAAGAACAGCAAAAAAACTTTCTTTACCAAGTTAGAGAAAAAGAAACCACCACTCTCCAGATAACGATAAAGGAACAAAAAAGGGACAAATATTTAAGGGACAAGACTGACTACGATACAAACAAAATATTTGAAAGAAAACAAACAACTAGAAGACAACAAAGAAAAAACAAACCCCGCAATCGCCCTCGTAGTGGACTTTTGGACCACCGACTCGGACTCGAGCGTCTCGATTCGGGAGTATCTCATGGCAACCAGAAACTTCCTTCTAAACCAAATGAAGATAGACGCCCGATCCCTTTAGGCGGAAAACCAGGAGAGGAGGACGAGGAAGGAAAGACATCATTCCAAGGGGAACGAGAGGAGGAAAGAGAAAGAATGTCTCGTGGAGACATAAAGGACATTAATGACTCTTGCACCATAAAAATCTTTAATCTCACAGACATAGTTCCAGATGAAGCCACAAATTCTTGCCCTGTCGAGGGGTCTCAATTTTTGCTTTCCTGAGCCCTTCAACATAGCAGAATTTGAAAAAGATCTCTATACAGCCATACGTAAACTAAATCTAAAAAAGTTTTTCAAAATAAAATTAAATCTGCAGATAACAATGTGAAGGTGAAGTACGTTCAGAGATTGGGTCCTTAGGTTTCATTCCTCCAAGTCTTTAATACTGAACAAGAGCTTGAAAGTCTCATGATCTTACAGAACTAGCCAATGAGAAACCTTTATCCACACAGAAACATACATCCCAGGGAGGCATTTTTACTAAAGGAATAAAATCTACATTTGCACCCCATTAATATCGGGAGTAATTTAGCCCTGTTTTATAAAGTGTTCTTGGTGATGTACGTGCTCTAATTTATCCTCAGGAACCGCATAATCTGAATAGCTCAGAATGGGAGGCACTACAAAAATTGCGTAAAAGGGATGACTTAGTGGTGAAAAAATGCCGATAAGGGGGGAGGGATCGTCCTGATGACAAAAGAGTATTATGTAAATGAAGCAAAACGTCAACTAAATAATACTAATAATTATAAAAAATTGGATGCAGACCCTACCCCTAAAATCCTTAAAAAACTACAAGGCTTCTTAAAACACAAGTCGAACAAGGTATGATTTAAAGAATATTGCTCGTAAGTCTTGCCTGTGAATACAAACCAGCTTATTGGTATTTCCTCCCAAAAATGCAAAAGATGCTTGCAGCCCCCCAGGATGCCCCATTGTGTCAGGTGTAGGCTCTATTCTTGAGCCCTCTCTCAATATATATAGATTGGCTTCTAAACCCCTTCTAAAAGGGGTGCCTTCCCTTGTCAAAGACACCAAATGAATTTTTGGACGTCCTGGGGGGCTGCATTTATGGGGAGAAAAAATTTTTTTGCTAGCATCCATTGAGTTGAATCCCTTTATACTCGTATTCCCCAAAAACTAGCAATTGATAGCATCTGTAAACTACTCCGAAATACCGAAAAAAGTGATGAGTATATTTCTTTTATTTCTGAGGCATTGGATCTCATTTTGTCTAACAACACCTTTCTTTTTGATGGAGATTGGTTCCTGCAGGTTTCCGGCGTTGCCATGGGCACGCGGGGGCCTGCAGTGTGGCAAACTTTATCTTGCCGCTTTGAAATGCAATATATTTTTTCCGAAAATAATCATTTTGCCTCTCATGCAGCAAAATACCCGTTTTGTAGATGACGTTTTTGTCATATGGACCGGCACACATAAGGATTTGATGACTTTGTCAATTGGCTAATGAGTAATGACATGAATATGCTCTTTACTCATAAAGTCAGTACAGATAATTTAGAAGTCTCGATGTAATGATACACAAAAAAGGACACCATGATTGAAAACCTCGGGTTATAGGAAACCTACCTCCTCAAACACTCTCTTACACTATGAGAGCTACCATACGGAGCCACAAAAAAGGGCTGTTCCTTATGGTCAGTTTCTCAGGCTGCGTCGTATTAACAGCAGCCTAGAAATGTTTGAGGAAACAGGCAGAGAATCTATATCGCCGCCTTTTGCATAGAGGCTACCCTGCAGATCTCCTAAAGAAAGCAAAAAATAAGGCAGCAAGTAAAGATCGCGCACTTTTACTTAAACCTAAAAAATACAATAACAAAAATAAAAATAAAAGTTTGCCTTTGCTTTTAAATTATCCGCTATGGCAACACCTATCCATAAAGCCATCGCTAAACATTGGTATATACTACAAGGAGATTCTGATCTTGATGAATGGACCAAGGAAAACCTCATATAGCATTTAGACGTAGTTCGAATTTAAAAGACATTCTAGTTCATACAAAATTTACATCTAAAAAATAAAAAGGAAAAAACCTGGTTGAGTAATGATTTAAAGGGCAACTACCAATGTGGTTCTTGTAATTGGTGTAAATAATACAAAAAGGTTCCTCTCTTACACTAAATGGTATAAAAATATCTATAAAAGACTTTATTTGCTGTAAAACCTGTGCCGTTATTTACTCTATTTCATGCCCATGTGGCCGTTTCTATATCGGTCAAACTAAAAGATCACTCTGCACACGATTTCGTGAACATGTCTATTCCCTAAAAAACGGTGTAGGCGGCCCACGTTTGATTGAGCATGTGAGAGAGGCTCACGGAGGGGACGCATCAATATTAAAAGTAGCCGGGATTGAAAGAATATACAGCAAAAGGGGACAAGACAATCACTGTATGCTATTAAAAACAGAGTTAAAATGGATAATAAAAACAAGTGCAGAAGGACAGGAGGTCTTAATGAACGAAGTAGATAGAAGATATTGTTGTCAATAGTTTATTATGCTCATTTTTGTATTGTTTTTAACCCTATATGTTCCTCACTATATGTTCACTTCACATGTTTTTGTTACGTCACAATCTGATTAGGCTATTTGAATAGCGTGTTCACGTAACAGAAGGAGGAGGTCCGTAGAAGCGTTTTAGAGCGTGAAACAGACTGTCACCACTCCTTGCACTGAGCGCCTGCTCGCAAAAGTCCGCACTGTGTCCGCACTGTGTCCTTGCTTTTTAGTGAAAATAAACAGCAGCAGAAGACTTCTTGGGTGAGTGCAACTGGCTATTTTTCTTCCGTTTGGGATACTCACTGTATATACTGACAGCAGCTCCCTGTGTACTCACTGTATATACTGACAGCAGCTTCCTGTATACTCACTGATATGCTGACAGCAGCTCCCTGTGTACTCACTGTATATACTGACAGCAGCTTCTTGTGTACTCACTGTATATACTGACAGCAGCTCCCTGTGTATTCATTGTATATACTGACAGCAGCTTCTTGTGTACTCACTGTATATACTGACAGCAGCTCCCTGTGTACTCACTGTATATACTGACAACAGCTCCCTGTTTACTCACGGTATATACTGACAGTAGCTCCTGTACTCACTGTATATACTGACAGCAGCTCCCTTTGTACTCTCTGCATATACTGACAGCAGCTTCCTGTATACTCATTCTTAATGTATATTTGATAGCACTGATACTGCACTGTATACTCCACTGTATCACAGCAGCTCCTTGTACTCACTGTATATACTCCCGACAGCAGCTCCCTGTGTACTCACTCTGTATATACCAACAGCAGCTTCCTTTGTACTCACTGTATATACCGACACCAGCTTCCAGTGTACGCACAGTATAGTACTGACAGCAGCTCCCTGTTGTACTCTGTATATACTGACAGCAGATTCCTGTGTACTCATTCTCAATGTATATACTGACGGCAGCTTCCTGTGTACTCACTGAATATACTTACAACAGCCTCCTGTACTCACTGTATATACTGACAGCAGCTCCTTGTGTCTCACTGTATATACCGACAGCAGCTTCCTGTTGTACTCACTGTATATACCAACAGTAGCTTCCTGTGTACTCACTGTATATACCGACACCATCTCCCAGTGTACGCACAGAATATACTGACAGCAGCCACCTGTGTACTCACTGTATATACCGACACCAGCTCCCAGTGTACGCACAGTATATACTGACAGCAGCCACCTGTGTACTCACTTTATTTACTGACTGCAGCTCCCTGTCCCCTTCTAGGTTGAATGTGTAAATTCCCAATCCCCCTGCTGGCTGTATGTTTGGATTGTGGCAGGAAAAAGCAGGCCCGCCCCGCGCACACCCACACAGGGAGAGCATCCACACTTCTTGCCATGCGGGATTAGAACCCAGGACCTGAGCGTCCCTAAGCAACAGTTGTCAACTGCCACAGACAAGCACAGGCTGAGGCTTCAGCCAGAGTGCCCGTATGCAAATGAGGAGCCAGCCAGAGGGCCGTATGCAAATGAGGAGGCAGCTGGTGGTGGCAGAAATGCTGTTAATGCGCCTCCTTGGGTGAGAGTTTATGCTCAGGAAGTGACTATTAAGACCGGGAAAGAGTGTGGCCATGATTTTTTGGGCCAGTCTTTTTTAATGGACTTGTACAAGGGCAAATGGCCCCGGGTCTCTCCCCAATGAATAGCACAAGCTCCTGTGGGGTTATAAATACCAAGATGACCCACTCATATAGTGTGCTAGGAAGGCGGAGCTTGTATCATTCAACCACCCTCAATGACACCCACAAGGAAGACACCCACCAGGATATATGTCCGAAAGGACCGACGACGGACCGAAGAAGATTCATTGAGGACTTGAATGATTGCAATGCCTCCCTGACACTTTTGGCTTCTTCTTTTTACACATAACTTTTACTTCATTTGCTTTTTGAGGGACAGAGGAATCACAGCCATTGCCCCCTGCCCTCTATCACTGCAAAAACCACCGCCCACTACTTATGCCCCTTTAACTACCTACTCATCTGCCTGCCTTCATGGAGTAAGGAGGGAGTTGGGGTCACATATCACCCACTAGCGGAGTACGGGCGTTTAATTTTAAAGGGGTTGGTCACTTTATAGTAAAATAGTTCACTTAAGTGTACTCACTGTATATACTGACAGCAGCTCCCTGTGTACTCACTGTATATACTGACAGCAGCTCCATGTACTCACTGTATATACTGACAGCAGCTCCCTGTGTACTCACTGTATATACTGACAGCAGCTTCCTGTACTCACAGTATATAATGAGAGCAGCTCCCTGTGTACTCACTGTATATACTGAGAGCAGCTCCCTGTGTACTCACTGTATATACTGAGAGCAGCTCCCTGTGTACTCACTGTATATACTGAGAACAGCTCCCTGTGTACTCACTGTATATACTGACAACAGCTCCCTGTATACTCACGGTATATACTGACAGCAGCTCCCTGTACTCACTGTATATACTGACAGCAGCTCCCTGTGTACTCACTGTATACACTTACAGAAGCTTCTTGTGTACTCACTGTATATACTGACAGCAGCTCCCTGTGTACTCACTGTATATACTGACAGCAGCTTCCTGTATACTCACTGTATATACTGACAGCAGCTCCCTGTGTACTCACTGTATATACTGACAGCAGCTCCCTGTACTCACTGTATATACTGACAGCAGCTCCCAGTGTACACACTGTATATACTGACAGCAGCTCCCTGTGTACTCACTGTATATACTGACAGCAGCTCCCTGTACTCACTGTATATACTGACAGCAGCTCCCTGTGTACTCACTGTATATACTGACAGCAGCTTCCTGTATACTCACTGTATATACTGACAGCAGCTCCCTGTGTACTCACTGTATATACTGACAGCAGCTTCCTGTATACTCACTGTATATGCTGACAGCAGCTCCCTGTGTACTCACTGTATATACTGACAGCAGCTTCCTGTATACTCACTGTATATACTGACAGCAACTCCCTGTGTACTCACTGTATATACTGACAGCAGCTTCCTGTATACTCACTGTATATGCTGACAGCAGCTCCCTGTGTACTCACTGTATATACTGACAGCAGCTTCTTGTGTACTCACTGTATATACTGACAGCAGCTCCCTGTGTATTCATTGTATATACTGACAGCAGCTTCTTGTGTACTCACTGTATATACTGACAGCAGCTCCCTGTGTACTCACTGTATATACTGACAACAGCTCCCTGTTTACTCACGGTATATACTGACAGTAGCTCCCTGTACTCACTGTATATACTGACAGCAGCTCCCTGTGTACTCTCTGCATATACTGACAGCAGCTTCCTGTTTACTCATTCTTTATGTATATACTGATAGCAGCTCCATGTATAGTCACTGTATATACTCACAGCAGCTCCTTGTGTACTCACTGTATATACCGACAGCAGCTTCCTGTGTACTCACTGTATATACCAACAGCAGCTTCCTTTGTACTCACTGTATATACCGACACCAGCTTCCAGTGTACGCACAGTATATACTGACAGCAGCTCCCTGTGTACTCTGTATATACTGACAGCAGATTCCTGTGTACTCATTCTCAATGTATATACTGACGACAGCTTCCTGTGTACTCACTGAATATACTTACAACAGCCTCCTGTACTCACTGTATATACTGACAGCAGCTCCTTGTGTACTCACTGTATATACCGACAGCAGCTTCCTGTGTACTCACTGTATATACCAACAGCAGCTTCCTGTGTACTCACTGTATATACCGACACCATCTCCCAGTGTACGCACAGAATATACTGACAGCAGCCACCTGATGTACTCACTGTATATACCGACACCAGCTCCCAGTGTACGCACAGTATATACTGACAGCAGCCACCTGTGTACTCACTGTATATACTGACTGCAGCTCCCTGTCCCCTTCTAGGGTTGAATGTGTAAATTCCCAATCCCCCTGCTGGCTGTATGTTTGGATTGTGGCAGGAAAAGCAGGCCCGCCCCGCGCACACCCACACAGGGAGAGCATCCACACTTCTTGCCCATGCGGGATTAGAACCCAGGACCTGAGCGTCCCTAAGCAACAGTTGTCAACTGCAACAGACAAGCACAGGCTGAGGCTTCAGCCAGAGTGCCGTATGCAAATGAGGAGCCAGCCAGAGGGCCGTATGCAAATGAGGAGGCAGCTGGTGGTGGCAGAAATGCTGTTAATGCGCCTCCTTGGGTGAGAGTTTATGCTCAGGAAGTGACTATTAAGACCGGGAAAGAGTGTGGCCATGATTCTTTGGCCAGTCTTTTTCAATGGACTTGTACAAGGGGAAATGGCCCCGGGTCTCTCCCCAATGAATAGTCACAAGCTCCTGTGGGGTTATAAATACCAAGATGACCCACTCATATAGCGTGCTAGGAAGGCGGAGCTTGTATCATTCAACCACCCTCAATGACACCCACAAGGAAGACACCCACCAGGATATATGTCCGAAAGGACCGACGACGGACCCAAGAAGATTCATTGAGGACTTGAATGATTGCAATGCCTCCCTGACACTTTTGGCTTCTTCTTTTTACACATAACTTTTACTTCATTTGCTTTTTGAGGGACAGAGGAATCACAAGCCATTGCCCCCTGCCCTCTATCACTGCAAAAACCACCGCCCACTACTTATGCCCCTTTAACTACCTACTCATCTGCCTGCCTTCATGGAGTAAGGAGGGAGTTGGGGGTCACATATCACCCACTAGCGGAGTACGGGCGTTTAATTTTTAAAGGGGTTGGTCACTATATAGTAAAATAGTTCACTTAAGTGTACTCACTGTATATACTGACAGCAGCTCCCTGTGTACTCACTGTATATACTGACAGCAGCTCCATGTACTCACTGTATATACTGACAGCAGCTCCCTGTGTACTCACTGTATATACTGACAGCAGCTTCCTGTACTCACTGTATATACTGAGAGCAGCTCCCTGTGTACTCACTGTATATACTGAGAGCAGCTCCCTGTGTACTCACTGTATATACTGAGAGCAGCTCCCTGTGTACTCACTGTATATACTGAGAGCAGCTCCCTGTGTACTCACTGTATATACTGACAGCAGCTTCCTGTATACTCACTGTATATACTGACAGCAGCTCCCTGTGTACTCACTGTATATACTGACAGCAGCTCCCTGTACTCACTGTATATACTGACAGCAGCTCCCAGTGTACACACTGTATATACTGACAGCAGCTCCCTGTGTACTCACTGTATATACTGACAGCAGCTCCCTGTACTCGCTGTATATACTGACAGTAGCTCCCTGTGTACTCACTGTATATACTGACAGCAGCTTCCTGTATACTCACTGTATATACTGACAGCAGCTCCCTGTGTACTCACTGTATATACTGACAGCAGCTTCCTGTTTACTCACTGTATATGCTGACAGCAGCTCCCTGTGTACTCACTGTATATACTGACAGCAGCTTCCTGTATACTCACTGTATATACTGACAGCAGCTCCCTGTGTACTCACTGTATATACTGACAGCAGCTTCCTGTATACTCACTGTATATGCTGACAGCAGCTCCCTGTGTACTCACTGTATATACTGACAGCAGCTTCTTGTGTACTCACTGTATATACTGACAGCAGCTCCCTGTGTATTCATTGTATATACTGACAGCAGCTTCTTGTGTACTCACTGTATATACTGACAGCAGCTCCCTGTGTACTCACTGTATATACTGACAACAGCTCCCTGTTTTACTCACGGTATATACTGACAGTAGCTCCCTGTACTCACTGTATATACTGACAGCAGCTCCCTGTGTACTCTCTGCATATACTGACAGCAGCTTCCTGTTTACTCATTCTTAATGTATATACTGATAGCAGCTCCATGTATAGTCACTATATATACTCACAGCAGCTCCTTGTGTACTCACTGTATATACCGACAGCAGCTTCCTGTGTACTCACTGTATATACCAACAGCAGCTTCCTTTGTACTCACTGTATATACCGACACCAGCTTCCAGTGTACGCACAGTATATACTGACAGCAGCTCCCTGTGTACTCTGTATATACTGACAGCAGATTCCTGTGTACTCATTCTCAATGTATATACTGACGACAGCTTCCTGTGTACTCACTGAATATACTTACAACAGCCTCCTGTACTCACTGTATATACTGACAGCAGCTCCTTGTGTACTCACTGTATATACTGACAGCAGCTTCCTGTATACTCACTGTATATACTGACAGCAGCTCCCTGTGTACTCACTGTATATACTGACAGCAGCTTCCTGTATACTCACTGTATATGCTGACAGCAGCTCCCTGTGTACTCACTGTATATACTGACAGCAGCTTCCTGTATACTCACTGTATATACTGACAGCAGCTCCCTGTGTACTCACTGTATATACTGACAGCAGCTTCCTGTATACTCACTGTATATGCTGACAGCAGCTCCCTGTGTACTCACTGTATATACTGACAGCAGCTTCTTGTGTACTCACTGTATATACTGACAGCAGCTACCTGTGTATTCATTGTATATACTGACAGCAGCTTCTTGTGTACTCACTGTATATACTGACAGCAGCTCCCTGTGTACTCACTGTATATACTGACAACAGCTCCCTGTTTACTCACGGTATATACTGACAGTAGCTCCCTGTACTCACTGTATATACTGACAGCAGCTCCCTGTGTACTCTCTGCATATACTGACAGCAGCTTCCTGTTTACTCATTCTTAATGTATATACTGATAGCAGCTCCATGTATAGTCACTGTATATACTCACAGCAGCTCCTTGTGTACTCACTGTATATACCGACAGCAGCTTCCTGTGTACTCACTGTATATACCAACAGCAGCTTCCTTTGTACTCACTGTATATACCGACACCAGCTTCCAGTGTACGCACAGTATATACTGACAGCAGCTCCCTGTGTACTCTGTATATACTGACAGCAGATTCCTGTGTACTCATTCTCAATGTATATACTGACGACAGCTTCCTGTGTACTCACTGAATATACTTACAATAGCCTCCTGTACTCACTGTATATACTGACAGCAGCTCCTTGTGTACTCACTGTATATACCGACAGCAGCTTCCTGTGTACTCACTGTATATACCAACAGTAGCTTTTTGTGTACTCACTGTATATACCGACACCATCTCCCAGTGTATGCACAGAATATACTGACAGCAGCCACCTGTGTACTCACTATATGTACCGACACCAGCTCCCAGTGTTCGCACAGTATATACTGACAGCAGCCACCTGGTACTCCCTGTATATACTGACTGCAGCTCCCTGTCCCCTTCTAGGGTTGAATGTGTAAATTCCCAATCCCCCTGGTGGCTGTATGTTTGGATTGTGGCAGGAAAAGCAGGCTCGCCCCGCGCACACCCACACAGGGAGAGCATCCACACTTCTTGCCCATGCGGGATTAGAACCCAGGACCTGAGCGTCCCTAAGCAACAGTTGTCAACTGCCACAGACAAGCACAGGCTGAGGCTTCAGCCAGAGTGCCGTATGCAAATGAGGAGCCAGCCAGAGGGCCGTATGCAAATGAGGAGGCAGCTGGTGGTGGCAGAAATGCTGTTAATGCGCCTCCTTGGGTGAGAGTTTATGCTCAGGAAGTGACTATTAAGACCGCGAAAGAGTGTGGCCATGATTTTTTGGCCAGTCTTTTTTAATGGACTTGTACAAGGGGAAATGGCCCCGGGTCTCTCCCCAATGAATAGTCACAAGCTCCTGTGGGGTTATAAATACCAAGATGACCCACTCATATAGCGTGCTAGGAAGGCGGAGCTTGTATCATTCAACCACCCTCAATGACACCCACAAGGAAGACACCCACCAGGATATATGTCCGAAAGGACCGACGATGGACCCAAGAAGATTCATTGAGGACTTGAATGATTGCAATGCCTCCCTGACACTTTTGGCTTCTTCTTTTTACACATAACTTTTACTTCATTTACTTTTTGAGGGACAGAGGAATCACAGCCATTGCCCCCTGCCCTCTATCACTGCAAAAAACCACCGCCCACTACTTATGCCCCTTCAACTACCTACTCATCTGCCTTCCTTCATGGAGTAAGGAGGGAGTTGGGGGTCACATATCACCCACTAGCGGAGTATGGGCGTTTCATTTTTAAAGGGGTTGGTCACTTTATAGTAAAATAGTTCACTCAAGTGTACTCACTGTATATACTGACAGCAGCTCCCTGTACTCACTGTATATACTGACAGCAGCTCCCTTTACTCACTGTATATACAGCAGCTCCCTGTGTACTCACTGTATATACAGCAGCTCCCTGTGTACTCACTGTATATACTGACAGCAGCTCCCTGTACTCACTGTATATACTGACAGCAGCTCCCTGTGTACTCACTGTATATACTGACAGCAGCTTCTTGTATACTCACGGTATATACTGACAGCATCTCCCTGTACTCACTGTATATACTGACAGCAGCTCCCTGTGTACTCACTGTATATACTGACAGAAGCTTCTTGTGTACTCAATGTATATACTGACAGCAGCTCCCTGTGTAGTCACTGTATATACTGACAGCAGCTCCCTGTGTAGTCACTGTATATACTGACAGCAGCTCCCTGTGTACCCACTGTATATACTGACAGCAGCTCCCTGTGTACTCATTCTCAATGTATATACTGACAACAGCTTCCTGTTTACTCACTGAATATACTTACAACAGCCTCCTGTACTCACTGTATATACCAGGGGGACTCAACTGGCAGACCGCGGTCCAGACCGCGGAAGCCAGCTGTCCGGACCCCTGGTCAGACCTAACCGCCCCGGATCCGGTCCGTCCCGGGGCGGTTAGGAGGTCCTGCTCCCCACTGCACTGCCTCCCGCCCTATAGGCGTACTGTCCTTAGGTTGCAGTACGCCTGTGGGGCTGGGGGCAGTGTTGGCCCGGGCCCCTGGATGATACGCGCTCTCTGGGGAAGTCCCGGGGACTCCCCAGCAGAGCGCGCACCACAGACCCCGGAAGTTCAGGCCGGCGGCGTACACTGAGGTCTGTGGTGCGCGCTCTGCTGGGGAATCCCCGGGATGTCCCCAGAGAGCGCGTATTAGCCGGGGGCCGGGCCGACAGGAGAAGAGGACAGCCGCAGCGGGGAACGAGGTACTAGGTGAGTTGTGGTTTGTTTTTTTTTGTCTGGTGGGCATCTATAAGGGGAGAGCGCACAGGGGTGCTATATATTTCTGGGGGGGAGCTCACAGGGGGGCTATATACTACGGTGGGAGCTCACAGAGGGCTATATACTACTGGGGGGAGCTCACAGGGGGCTATATACTACAGGGGAGAGCACAGGGGGCTATATACTACTGGGGGAGCTCACAGGGGGCTTTATAGTACAGGGGGGCTATATACTACTGGGGGGGCTCACAGGGGCTATATACTACAGGGGAGAGCACAGGGGTGATATATACTACTGGGGGGAGCTCACAGGGAGGCTATATACTACTGGGGGGAGCTCACAGAGGGCTATATACTTCAGGGGGAGAGCACAGGGGGACTATATACTACTGGGGGGAGCTCACAGGGGGCTATAAACTACAGGGGGAGAGCGCTCGGGGGGCTATATACTACAGGGGGAGAGCACAGGGGGCTATATACTACTGGGGGGAGCTCACAGGGGGCTATATACTACTGGGGGAGCAACAGGGGGCTATATACTACTGAGGGAGAGCGCACAGGGGGGCTATACACTACTGGGGGAGCAACAGGGGGCTATATACTACCAGGGCAGTCACCCCCTTTGTACCTAATATCAAAGGGCTGGTGAGAGAGAAAAAATGCCAGTTTTCCCGCCAATAAGCAGCAATTCTGTATATAAATAGTTGAGAGTTTGTGAAAAGTAACAAAACACGTTTCCTACTGATGTTCAGCTCGGACCTTCACCTGATAATAGACCCCGGGAAGTGGACCTTCACTAAAAGTTGTTGAGTACCCCTGCTCTAGGCCATGGGTCTCCAAACTGCGGCCCTCCTGCTGTTGCAAAACCGCAACTTCCATCATGCCTGGACAGCTAAAGCTTTGGATTTGGCTGTCCAGGCATGATGGGAAATGTACTTTTGCAACAGCTGGAGGGCCGTAGTTTGGAGACCCATGCTCTAGGCCACAGTTTGGCACAGGGCTGCAAGTTTAAAAGTAGTTTTTTAGGACAATAACTGCATCACCTGCCGAACTGACCCCAGGACAGCTCTTGGTTTAAAAGCAGCTATATGAAGATACAAGCGTTTTTTTTTTGGGGGGGGGGGGGGGGGGGGGCAGATTGTGGGTACAGAGTCGCTTTAAGATCCAGCTCTGATAATACTTGTCACACTTTCACTGCCTTACCCAATTCATTTTTTATAACTATAGGTGTCACCACCTTGAAGAAGACAATCTATTAAACCAGCCCAGGGCACAGGTTCACTTTAAAGGCTCCAGGCATGAACACTGGCTACCATGAGTGCAAAGTGTACTAAGTGTAAGTTCAAGTAGCAGTAAAACACAAACATGTGCAGTGTCCAAGTACAGGGTCCTGTTATACTGAAACGGTTGGTTGTCACCACAGTTTTGTTACTTCGTATTACTGACATTGCACTGCCTTGTTTTATGTGTGATGTTGCTTTGTAATATGGTGTTATGCTGCCATGTCCTGTCTAATGTTTATCAAGCTCAGTATAAGAAAGATACCAACACACATTGCTGCAGATGGTGTCAGTTTGCAGCAGAAGAACCAGCATTCAGACTTTATGGGAATAGTAAATTTTACTTCTAACGCACAGAAAAGATCATGTACAATATAATCAAAATGGTGTATAACAGGAGAGTAATTGACATGATATCCAGATAGTGACACGTACATTATGCAGGAGAAACGCTATGACTATTAACACTTACCACATGGAGCAATAAAGTTTATTTTGCACAGTTTTAGTGAAAGGTATCTATGTGCACCAGTTTGGAGCGTGAATCCATGCAGCACATGTGTAGAACAGCATAACAGAATTTTTTTTAAAAAGTGGGTGGGACTTCACAACAAAGGGAATGAACCATCAAGTGGCGTAAACTATAGTAGAAATATACTCTAGCTAGGAGCTGTAATAAATTTTTAGGACTGTCACTTTGACAGACAAAGAAGTGCTGGATTTATGAATAAATGCGAAAATATGTGTTGGGGACCCATTCCCAGGTTGGTTGGTATCTCTATTGCTGGGATAGGAGTTTAATATTTGTGAAAATAGACATTAGGAATAGACCTTACTTACCATTAGAGATGAGCACAACTAAAGCATGCTCGTATCTGTTTTTCATGGCTGTATCCATATTTACCCGGATTCCCACTCCTCTTCAGCCTCTGGTAATCAAATGGCGAACAATCAGACTCTAACATGCTCGAGTTGCGCTTATCTCTACTTACCACTCAACTTTACATGTTAAGCTATACATACATGTTTCTGTATATAGTGGTTTAGGGAGCCACCACCTATTTTATGATTATGTGGTTCCCATTGTATAGGTGACGTGATTGAACGCACATATATTGTTGCCTGTATTTATACAGAAGGGTTTCCAATCATTTAAAGAGCGCCAACAGGAAAGAACCTCGATCTCAAGATGAAGTGAAATTATTCTCCTCTGACAGGTTTTACTTTTCTTCCACCAGCTGAAATAAGGTAAAATGATGACATCAGTTGCATATAACATTGGCAAGAACATGTTTACCCATGTAGATGGTAATGTGTTTGCGTCTTTATTTTAAAGGGGTTATCCAGCGCTACAAAAAACATGGCCACTTTTCCCCCTACTGTTGTCTCCAGTTCAGGTGCGGTTTGCAATTAAGCTCCATTTACTTCAATGGAAGTGAGTTTCAAAACCCCACCCGAACTGGAGACAACAGTAGGGGGAAAGTGGCCATATTTTTGTAGCGCTGGATAACCCCTTTAACGTCAAAGACTAAGGGCCCTATTACACAAAGCGATAATCAGCAAAATCGGCCCAATTCGGCTGATTATCACTCTGTGTAACAGAGACAAGGATCAGCTGATGAAACGATTATTGGCTGATCGTTTCTTTGGGCCCTGACCTAAAATCATCGGCGGCCGACCACGTATCGCGTAATAGTGGTGTAATAGTGTAATAGTGATGCGAGGCCAACAGCTGACGATTCAACAGTTTACTTTACCTGTCCACTGTTTCATTCTCATTCTGACCACTGTCTGTAGTGGTCTAAGGGTTGCATAAAAGATCCAGCAATCCTTAGTGAGGCCCTACCTACCTGATGCTCAAGCAATGTAAAGGCTCTGTAAGCAAGTGCCGATCTAAGAGATCAGTACTCAGTTACTATGGAGCATTGGTTTATGGAATATCTAGAAATCTTATCTAGGTCAGGATTTCTTTGCCATGGGTGACTTGTGTCCCATGTGCAAATAAACACACACATAGCTTCCAGCTGCAGCAAATAGAACTCCTACACAGCTCCCATACTGTATCTGTGGTGTCTTCATCAGTAAGAGTAGTCACTGGAAAAACATCTTTTATTCCGGCACGGGAGGCAGAGAGAGAGACGTGAGATAGTCATGTGGGCGGTGTCCGGGCTGTGACTAATCACGGCTCTCTGCCTGTCGGTGTGCTCTGCCAGGATGATTGACTGGCAGAGAGACACGTTAGTTGCCTCTTTGCATGTCAATCATAGCTGTAGAGCACACTGACAGGCAGAGCCATGACTAGTCGCAGCCCAGACACCACAAACACGACTAGTTCACAGCTCTCCCCCTGCCTCATGTGCAGGAAAATAAAAAAAGATGTTTTTCGAGTAGCTACATTTACTGATGAAGACACCACAGATTTAGTATGGGAGTTGTGTTGGAGATCTATTTGTTACAGCTTGGAGCTATAGCAGCGTGATCATGCTAAATGGTTGCCTTCAAGCGGGCTGGAAGAAGGTTCAAGGGAAGTATACTGGAAGGCCAAAGGGGGGGGGGGCAAAAATCATTATGGGCAGGGGGTAGGGCGACAATAAAAAAGACACTAAGCTTTCCTGTCCCCGCGTTGTGCCACATGACTGGGTTCCCATATCCCGCCAGGTGTCATCTTCTGGGTTCCGGGTATGTCACGACTCGGCTGAAACTCACCCTCACAAGTGTGTGGAATTTATCCAGCTCAGGCAATCAGTAATGGCAGAGGTGTCCCGACCCAGTCACTGACTGACTAAGCAGGGAATCAGTCAGGCGGGTTGTGATGTGAGCTAAGAAGACAGGTGGCTGGGGTCCGCGAGGGGTCTGTCGCGCTGTGCAGGTGAATATGATCTCTTTTTTAAGTTCCCCCACCTCCGGACAGAAATAATTTTTTTGCCCCTCCCCCCCCCCCCCCAGACTTCACCTCTAAAGTGTCACTGTCTTTATAACGTTCATAATTTAAATTAACAGTAGATAAAGCACATTCTTGCCTTTCACCCCTCGAGAAAAGCGTGTTGCCGAAACGCACGTTGGGGCATACCGCATGGGCGTAGTGTGAACCAGCACTTTAGGTAATGCTTTACCAGTAGGGAATACTGTTATTTTTTTTAGATTGTGGACACATGTCGTTTTCATATTGCATATAGTCCAACTGGTTATGTAGAATACAGTGGTCCCTCAACATACAATAATAATTGGTTCCAGGACGACCATTGTGTGTTGAAACCATTGAATGTTGAGACCAAAACTCTATGGAAAACTGGAAATTGGTTCTAAATCCCCCAAAATGAGAAAAAAATGAAACATTAAAGGAAAATAAGCAACTAACTAATATGGATAAAGCAAACCCTTACATAAAACTGTGAGAAAGATCTACAAGAGATTCTAAATTTCTTTCTGTGTAGAGGACTGGAGCGTTTTCAGGGTTCTGTACAGATCACACAGGGTCCCAGAAAAATAAAATGAAGCCGCTCTCACCTGGTGCCCAAAGGAGCGACTCATCCTGGCCCAGGTACAGAACATGTAGTATCACACCGTACTGTAGGAAGGAGATACCAACCAGCCAACCAGTGCAGATACTTCACTAATACTGGGATTTTACCAGTAAAATAGCCACTCTCATTGGTCGATCAGCTATTTTTTTTTTACATGTTTCGCAGATCTGGACTTTCTGTAGCACTGTATGTTGAGTCTGGTCTCAAGTTACAATGGTCCAGAAAGTATTATTGTATGTTGAAAATATTGTATTTGAGGCCATTGTAAATTGAGGGATCACTGTATTTGGATTACTGGTGTTAGGCACCTTATTATTACCATCTATATATAGACCTTGTCATTTCTGTCCCATAACCACATTATACGTTTTGTTCTTTTGGCCATGTGTCTGCAAGCAGCTGTTCTGATCCATCCATTGTTTTTACAATATGGTATTTTTGCTCATGATTAATAAAGATTCATTTTATTACATATCTTTTGGGTAGAGCATTTTGTTTTTGTTGGTGGTCTATATTGTTTTGCTGTAGTATAACCCTGTTTAGTCTCCCTGTAATTGTATCATATGCACTGGCTTTATCTATGTTGGAGGGGTTATTGGTTTAGCTATTACATATTAGTTGTGTAACTGTAACATGTAGTTGTGTAACATGTAGTGATTTACATGTACAAAAAACAATTTTTATATCCTCACTCGTGTATCTAATTTATTGTGCCCTACCTTAAAAACTAACCTAGTAATAAGGGTGGAAAACTTTAAAAATACAGTAAGACCGTACTGCAGCACATTATTCATGGTTCTTTAGACTTTTCTTTTGTGGATTTCTGTTATTTGAAGTTTCACTTGGACTCTTCCCCTGTATGTTCATGAATGATTAACCTGCCTGTCATAGTCATTTATTAATTAACTTAGCTTCAGATGATCTAACATTTCTTTACTTACCTAATTTTTCTATGTGTATATGTATGCAGAAAATAGACACACTTTGGAAAATTATGCGAGAATTTTGCATTAAAATTCATCTGTGGAGCAGTCCTAAAGTGGTATTCCACTCAAACATAACTTTTGGTTTATTGCTGCCCATGGTGAGACTAACAATTCATTCCATACTTGTTATTATCTATTCAGTCTCCTTCCCCCAGTTCTGAGCTGCTGCTTTCTGCTGAAGACACAAAAATCTGTGTGTGAGCCTCTCTCTTCGTCTTTCACTCCTCCTCCCTCCCTCTCTTCTGGGACAGCTAATGTAAACAACTCACTGCATTACAAAGAAGCTACAATGCTGCAGATAAAGCCAGTCAAGCACTTGTTTACATCAGCCGTCTCAGAAGGGAAGGGGGAGGAGGGGGGCAGAGGGAACAGCTCACACATACTTTTTTGTGTCTTCAGCAGAAAGCAGCAGCTCAGAACTGGGGATAGAAGACTGAATAGATAATAAGTATGGAATGAATTGTTCGTCTAAACATGGGCAGCAACATGAAGGAAACAAAAATACAGTTCAGGTGGGGGGAACATGATAAAGAACACATATTTAACGTTCCCAGTGCCAGCACTTTGCACATCCTACTCCAGGGCTCCCAGCTCTTCAACGTCACGGCCCAGTTGATGAATACTCCACTCAGCCAGTCAATGACTGCGGTGGGACACCGCTGCAGTCACTGGTTGGCTGATGGGGCATCCATCAGCCAGGTCAGGCATTTCCCCCCAAGTTGTGACGTTATCAGAACCCAGGGGAAAATGCCTTCTGTTGCGGGTCCCAAACCTTTTGCGGGCACATGACAATTCGCAGGTAAGTAGTTGTGTAGCTGTTGCTTATTATGTTCCCCCCCTGCCAGCTGTCGTTTTTTTTTTTTTAAATGCCGAACTTCTCCTTTAGGCTGGGTTCACACTACGTATATTTCAGTCAGTATTGTGGTCCTCATATTGCAACCAAAACCAGGAGTGGATTGAAAACACAGAAAGGCTCTGTTTCCACAATGTTGTAATTGAGTGGATGGCCGCCATTTAATGGCAAATATTTGCTGTTATTTTAAAACAACGGCTGTTATATTGAAATAATGGCCGTTATTTACTGTTATATGGCGGCCATCCACTCAATTTCAACATTGTGTGAACAGATCCTTTCTGTGTTTTTAATCCACTCCTGGTTTTGGTTGCAATATGAGGATCGCAATACTGACTGAAATATATACGTAGTGTGAACCCAGCCTTAGGCTATGTTCACACTATGTATATGTCCGGCCGCATATTTTCGCGGCCGGACATATACGTGTTAAACTCCGGCCGGGGTTTTACGTAAGTTGCGGCCGGCTACGTACGGTCCGCGAACTTACGCCGTAGTCTACTTACGCTTCCCGAGCGCCCTACGTAGCGATCTGACAGCGGTCTTTTACTTGGAAATCTTCGGCTAGCCCCGGACACCCCACAGAACCTTTTGGATCGGCAAAGAAAAGTGCAAAAATGAAGAAATCACCACTACGTACGGGACCGCATGTAACGCTACGGGTGTAAGTTACGGCATTTTCGTCCTCAATCAATGGTCTGGTAAATTTTTTACGGCGCCGCGTACGATCCTGGCGTAGTGTGAACTGTGCAGCCGTAGAGCGTATACTTTCCATTGTACGCAAACTACGTAAATCTCCGGCCGCTTATTCAAGGAACGCGCTACAACCAAAAACTTACATAGTGTGAACATAGCCTTAAGAAGGGTTTACATATGTTTTTCAATTCAGCACAGCTGCCATCAGAGGCCACATGAAAAGGCAACTATGACAAAGGGTCCATAGGCCCAGCACCCTACCTATAGTATTTTTCCCCTAATACCATAGGTTTGGTAAAAATGAAGTTTACTAACTCGGACTACGGAGTGAGCGTGTAATCTGTAGTCTGAAGTATTGATGAGCTGCTGCTTCATCTCCCTGTTTATTGATGGATAAACCTTCAAAGTAAAAAATTACCAGATAAAACATCTTAGGTTACTGGAAAGAATGCATTGCTTCCTGCAGGACATACAGCAGCTGATAAGTACTGGAAGACTTACCTTTTTAATCCTCAATCTTTATCCAGGTTTGATACAAATGTGGGTATTCTGCGCTCATTACTGTTGAATAGATGGTCGTCCTAAAACAAATAGGGGATGACAATAAATGGGTAATATTTAAAGGGGAACTCCGGATAAGAAAAACTTGTTTTCTATTAAAAGTACATCAAAGGGAATCTGTCAGCACCTTTTCAGCTTCTGAGGTGCTGACATTGTGAGGAAGGTGTGTGTGTGTTCGTGTGTGTATTACCTTTCTTTTTCTGGTAGCTGCTGTAATTTTTCCATAATCTGTTCTGTAACTTGCGGCACAAGTGCCAAACAGGAGTCTTGGTGCTGCGTTCGTGATGCACTTCGTCCCGCCTCCAACTATCTCCTCCTCCCAGCTTCACCTGAATATTCATTGGGGGCTGGCTGCGGCCTTCCTGGCGACGTTATCTGACGGCAAAGGCCCCATGCACACTTGTCAGTTCGCGCATACGCCCCGCTCTGTGCAGTACGTGCGCTCCCGCCCGAACAATTTGCACATGCGCCGTAAAGCATCAGAGCGGCGCAGGCGCACTGTGCGCATCAACTCTGGCCCTCAGCGCTACCACATCCGCGAATTGTTCGTCGGGAGCGTGCGCGCCGCACAGAGCCAGGCCGCATACGCAAACTGACAAGTGTGTGCGAGGTCTTTGCAGTCAGATGACGTTGCCAGGAAGGCCCCAATGAATATTCAGGTGAAGCTGGGAGGAGGGGGTAGTTGGAGGAGGGACGAAGTGCGGCACCAAGACTCCTCTTTGACACTTGTGCCGCAAGTTACAGAACAGATTATGGAAAAAGTACAGCAGCTACCAGAAAAAGAAAGGTAACACACACACACACCTTCCTCACAATGTCAACACCTCAGAAGACGAAAAGGTGCTGACAGATTCCATTTAAAAGTTATATAGATGTGTATATACAATGTATTACCGTATCTGTGCAGTTCTGCCAATGGTCATTGGGCCAAATGTGCCAAGTATTGTTATATGCACAAAATAACAGCCACCATATAAAGACCAATATTCTTCCAAAGCAGTGACCATAAAACACAGGTGTCAAACACCAGCCTTCCAGCTGTTACATCACTACAAATCCCATCATGCCTGGACAGATAAACCATGATGGGAATTGTATTTTTGCAACACCTGGAAGGATGGAGTGTGACACCCCTGATACAGAGGTAGATCCCAGCTGTATAAAGGTTCTGCAGACCTTATAAGTGATTATAGTGCAGTTACATCCTGTGACTCACAGTAGGCGTCTTCTCTGCAGGAAGAGACGTCCACTTTTCCTTTTCTTCTCCATCTGGCTCCGGCCATCATGAAGGCTTCTCTGGCCATGACTCCTCCTCTCCACGGGATCTGTCAGACAGACATTTTAGGCTTCATGCTCCAGCAACATCCTCATCAATACATCCCTCCATATAGAATAGCCTCCTGCTTCACACCTTTCCATATAGAATAGCCCTCCGTGCATCCCCCCATATATAGAATAGCCCCCCGTTCACCCCCCCCCCCATATAGAATGGCCCCCCTGCTGTGCATCCCCCCATATAGAATAGCTCCCACGTGCATCCCCCCATATAGAATAGCCCCCCTGCTGTGCTTCCCCCCATATAGAATGGCCCCCCCTGCATCCCCCCCATATAGAATAGCCCCCCTTGCATCCCCCCATATAGAATAGCCCCCCCTGCATCCCCCCCATATAGAATAGCCCCCCTTGCATCCCCCCATATAGAATAGCCCCCCGTGCATTCCACCCCATATAGAATAGCCCCCCGTGCATTCCCCCCATATAGAATAGCCCCCCTGCATCCCCCTCCTATATAGAAAAGCCCCCTGCATCCCCCCAATATAGAATAGCCCCCCTGCATCCCCCCAATATAGAATTGCCCCCCGTGCATTCCCCCCCATATAAAATAGCCCCCCTGCTGTGCATCCCCCCAATATAAAATAGCCCCCCTGCATCCCTCCAATATAGAATAGCCCCCCTTGCATCCCCCCAATATAGAATAGCCTCCCCTGCATCCCCCCAATATAGAATAGCCCCCCGTGCATTCCCCCCCATATAGAATAGCCCCCCTGCTGTGCATCCCCCAATATAAAATAGCCCCCCTGCATCCCTCCAATATAGAATAGCCCCCTGCATCCCCCCAATATAGAATAGCCTCCCCTGCATCCCCCAATATAGAATAGCCCCCTGCATCCCCCAATATAGAAAAGCCCCACTGCATCCCCCTAATATAGAATAGCCCCCCCTGCGTCCCCCCAATATAGAATAGCCCCCCCCCTGCATCCCCCAATATAGAATAGCCCCCCTGCATCCCCCAATATAGAATAGCCCCCCGTGCATTCCACCCCATATAGAATAGCCCCCCGTGCATTCCCCCCATATAGAATAGCCCCCCTGCATCCCCCTCCTATATAGAAAAGCCCCCTGCATCCCCCCAATATAGAATAGCCCCCCTGCATCCCCCCAATATAGAATTGCCCCCCGTGCATTCCCCCCCATATAGAATAGCCCCCCTGCTGTGCATCCCCCCAATATAAAATAGCCCCCCTGCATCCCTCCAATATAGAATAGCCCCCCTTGCATCCCCCCAATATAGAATAGCCTCCCCTGCATCCCCCCAATATAGAATAGCCCCCCGTGCATTCCCCCCCATATAGAATAGCCCCCCTGCTGTGCATCCCCCAATATAAAATAGCCCCCCTGCATTCCTCCAATATAGAATAGCCCCCCTTGCATCCCCCCAATATAGAATAGCCTCCCCTGCATCCCCCAATATAGAATAGCCCCCTGCATCCCCCAATATAGAAAAGCCCCCCTGCATCCCCCTAATATAGAATAGCCCCCCCTGCGTCCCCCCAATATAGAATAGCCCCCCCCCCTGCATCCCCCAATATAGAATAGCCCCCCTGCATCCCCCAATATAGAATAGCCTCCCCTGCTGTGCATCCCCCCAATATAGAATAGCCTCCCCTGCAGTGCATCCCCCCAATATAGAATAGCCTCCCCCTGCATCGCCCCAATATAGAATAGCCTCCCCCTGCATCTCCCCAATATAGAATAGCCCCCCTGCATCCCCCCAATTTAGAATAGCCCCCCTGCATCCCCCAATATAGAATAGCCCCCCTGCATCCCCCAATATAGAATAGCCCCCCTGCATCCCCCAATATAGAATAGCCCCCCTGCATCCCCCAATATAGAATAGCCCCCCCTGCATCCCCCAATATAGAATAGCCCCCCCCTGCATCCCCCCAATATAGAATAGCCCCCCCTGCATCCCCCCAATATAGAATAGCCTCCCCTGCTGTGCATCCCCCCAATTTAGAATAGCCCCCCTGCATCCCCCAATATAGAATAGCCTCCCCCTGCATCCCCCCAATATAGAATAGCCTCCCCCTGCATCCCCCCAATATAGAATAGCCCCCCCTGCATCCCCCCAATATAGAATAGCCCCCCCTGCATCCCCCAATATAGAATAGCCTCCCCTGCTGTGAATCCCCCCAATATAGAATAGCCCCCCTGCATCCCCCCAATATAGAATAGCCCCCCCTGCATCCCCCCAATATAGAATAGCCCCCCTGCTTCCCCCCAATATAGAATAGCCTCCCCTGCTGTGCATCCCCCAATATAGAATAGCCCCCCCCTGCATCCCCCAATATAGAATAGCCTCCCCTGCTGTGCATCCCCCAATATAGAATAGCCCCCTGCATCCCCCCAATATAGAATAGCCCCCCCTGCATCCCCCCAATATAGAATAGCCCCCCTGCATCCCCCCAATATAGAATAGCCCCCCCTGCATCCCCCAATATAGAATAGCCTCCCCTGCTATGCATCCCCCCAATATAGAATAGCCCCCCCTGCATCCCCCCAATATAGAATAGCCTCCCCTGCTGTGCATCCCCCCAATATAGAATAGCCCCCCTGCATCCCCCCAATATAGAATAGCCTCCCCCTGCATCCCCCCAATATAGAATAGCCTCCCCCTGCATCCCCCCCAATATAGAATAGCCTCCCCCTGCATCCCCCCAATGTAGAATAGCCCCCTGCTGTGCATCCACATAAATCCCCCCCCCCCCCATGGCCACATGTGAAGGGGTAATAAAAAAAAACCACACACATTCTCACCTGACAACTCGCTCCTGGCAGCTTCTTCCTCCCGGATCTTCGGTCACTGCACCTGCCTCCTGCTGCAGCGCGGCGGCGTCTCTCTCCTGCCAGGTCCTCAGTGGCGTGTCACGGAAGTGACGTCAGCCACTGGGGGCCTGGCAGAGGTTCCTGCAGACGTGCCTGCGCGCGGCACGTCTGCGACCCCGGGCCGGCCCTGACACCTTCCGGCTACGAAGACTGGACGGCCACAGGAGTGACTGGCAGGGCCAGGGGCCAATGGCTCCCTGGTTCTGTCAGTCAGAGCACGGCCGCTGCAGACTGTGAGCGTTCATCTTGAACGCTCACAGTTAAAGGGCCAGGTCACCGACCCTCTGCAGAGGCTGAATGAATAGCGCAGCGGCCGGCTGCGCTATTCTTGCAGCCACTGCTGAGGGTCGGTGCACATGGGGGCCAGGACCGGCGGCCCCCGGACTGGTAATCCTGGCAGCCCAGCAGGCATTTGCCAGATTACCAATCCGGGCCTGATAGCCGGGGGACCTCTGTTACACACTATGCTGGATAGCCGGGGGACCTCTGTTACACACTATGCTGGATAGCCGGGAGACCTCTGTTACACACTATGCTGGATAGCCGGGAGACCTCTGTTACACACTATGCTGGATAGCCGGGGGTCCTCTGTTGCACACTATGCTGGATAGCCGGGAGACCTCTGTTACACACTATGCTGGATAGCCGGGAGACCTCTGTTACACACTATGCTGGATAGCCGGGAGACCTCTGTTACACACTATGCTGGATAGCCGGGGGACCTCTGTTACACACTATGCTGGATAGCCGGGAGACCTCTGTTACACAATATACTGGATAGCCGGGGGACCTCTGTTACACACTATGCTGGATAGCCGGGGGACCTCTGTTACACACTATACTGGATAGCCGGGGGACCTCTGTTACACACTATGCTGGATAGCCGGGGGACCTCTGTTACACACTATGCTGGATAGCCGGGAGACCTCTGTTACACACTATGCTGGATAGCCGGGGGACCTCTGTTACACACTATGCTGGATAGCCGGGGGACCTCTGTTACACACTATGCTGGATAGCCGGGGGACCTCTGTTACACACTATGCTGGATAGCCGGGTCACCTCTGTTACACACTATGCTGGATAGCCGGGTGACCTCTGTTACACACTATGCTGGATAGCCGGGTGACCTCTGTTACACACTATGCTGGATAGCCGGGGGACCTCTGTTACACACTATGCTGGATAGCCGGGAGACCTCTGTTACACACTATGCTGGATAGCCGGGTGACCTCTGTTACACACTATGCTGGATAGCCGGGGGACCTCTGTTACACACTATACTGGATAGCCGGGGGACCTCTGTTACACACTATGCTGGATAGCCGGGGGACCTCTGTTACACACTATGCTGGATAGCCGGGAGACTTCTAACTGGCAGTGAGTTAACTTACTAACCATGGTCGGCGCAGGGGGCGGGGCTTGTCACCAGGGGGCGGGGCTTGTCGGACACTCGGGAACGGCCGGAGGGGAAGGTAATCCTCTGTCAGTGGCCCCCAGCCTTTCAGCATCCCCCAACCCTATTACCTACATCAGTAGTGGTGCTCCCTGGCCTCCAGCAGATCTGCCAAGTGCAGATGCAGCCGCCTCATCCCAGGGAGACGCTTGTCGGCTGGAGGCTTTTGCAGCCGTACTGTTTTGTCAGCTCCCCCACAGACAGAGCCCGCAGTACATGTACTGCACGGTGACTGGAGCCCACAGGAAGCTGCTGCAGCCTCCTCCTCCTTCCCGACAACCACCAGGGCCGCACTGCAGCAGCGGGACAGGGGAGCTGAGGCCCAGTGCACAGACATGTGCGTCATCAGCGCCTCCACTGCTGCCCTCCACTCCCGCACCTCTCCCGGCCGGCTCCCGCGTACCCCCTCAACCTGCGCCGCGTACCCCAGGTTGAGAAACCCTGGTCTAGAGTCCTGTAGCTGGTAATACACATTTTCCCTGGTTGTCTAGAGTCCTGTAGCTGGTAATACACATTATCCTTAGTGGTCTAGAGTCCTGTAGCTGGTAATACACATTATCCTTAGTGGTCTAGAGTCCTGTAGCTGGTAATACACATTATCCCTGGTGGTCTAGAGTCCTGTAGCTGGTAATACACATTATCTGTGGTGGTCTAGAGTCCTGTAGCTGGTAATACACATTATCCCAGGTGGTCTAGAGTCCTGTAGCTGGTAATACACATTATCCCTGGTGGTCTAGATTCCTGTAGCTGGTAATACACATTATCCCAGGTGGTCTAGAGTCCTGTAGCTGGTAATACACATTATCCCTGGTGGTCTAGATTCCTGTAGCTGGTAATACACATTATCCCTGGTGGTCTAGAGTCCTGTAGCTGGTAATACACATTATCCTTAGTGGTCTAGAGTGCTATTGCTGGTAATGTCCACTATCACTGGTGTTCTAGATTCCTGTAGCTGGTAATACACATTATCCCAGGTGGTCTAGAGTCCTGTAGCTGGTAATACACATTATCCCTGGTGGTCTAGAGTCCTGTAGCTGGTAATACACATTATCCCTGGTGGTCTAGATTCCTGTAGCTGGTAATACACATTATCCCTGGTGGTCTAGAGTCCTGTAGCTGGTAATACACATTATCCCTGGTGGTCTAGAGTCCTGTAGCTGGTAATACACATTATCCCTGGTGGTCTAGAGTCCTGTAGCTGGTAATACACATTATCCCTGGTGGTCTAGAGTCCTGTAGCTGGTAATACACATTATCCCAGGTGGTCTAGAGTCCTGTAGCTGGTAATACACATTATCCCTGGTGGTCTAGATTCCTGTAGCTGGTAATACACATTATCCCAGGTGGTCTAGAGTCCTGTAGCTGGTAATACACATTATCCCTGGTGGTCTAGAGTCCTGTAGCTGGTAATACACATTATCCCTGGTGGTCTAGATTCCTGTAGCTGGTAATACACATTATCCCTGGTGGTCTAGAGTCCTGTAGCTGGTAATACACATTATCCCTGGTGGTCTAGAGTCCTGTAGCTGGTAATACACATTATCCCTGGTGGTCTAGAGTCCTGTAGCTGGTAATACACATTATCCCAGGTGGTCTAGAGTCCTGTAGCTGGTAATACACATTATCCCTGGTGGTCTAGATTCCTGTAGCTGGTAATACACATTATCCCTGGTGGTCTAGAGTCCTGTAGCTGGTAATACACATTATCCCTGGTGGTCTAGAGTCCTGTAGCTGGTAATACACATTATCCCTGGTGGTCTAGAGTCCTGTAGCTGGTAATACACATTATCCCTGGTGGTCTAGGGTCCTGTAGCTGGTAATACACATTATCCCTGGTGGTCTAGAGTGCGATAACTGGTAATATCGAATATCACTGGTGGTCTAGAGTGATATCGTTTGGAGTACCATTATCCTTAGTGGTCTAGAGTGCTATTGCTGGTAATATCCACTGTCACTGGCGGTCTAAAGCTGTATAGCTGCTAACACCTGTGGTTTAGAGTGGTATATCTGGTGGTACCCTATTCTAGGTGGTCTAGAGTGGTATAGCTGGTAATATTAATATTCCACTATCCCCGGTGTCTATCGTGGCTGGTAATACCCAATCTTCCTAATGGTGTACAGTGGAATGACAATGACATCCCTGGTGGTCTAGGGAGAGTGTAGGGAGTGGTATACATAGTAAGATCCAATGTCCCTGGTGATGTAGAGTGGTACAGATGGTAGTTTCCACTATGCCTGGTAGTTCGTACAATCGTACAACTGGTGTTACCCAACATTCCCAGTGGTCTATAGTGGTATTGCCGGATATGTTTAGTGTACCCTGTGGTCAAGAACTGTATAGTAGGCAATATCCAGGATCCCTGGTGGTCTAGGGTGATCACAGAATGAAGGGTGATATTCATTATTTATGGTAGTTTGGTGATTGTATGTAAAGACTTGTGGGTCAATAGTGGTTTATGGGAATTTATAATGTTGGTAATGGTTACATAAGCCCCACCCACTGCACAACTTCTGGACTACCAGCCGCCAGACTACTGGACCTTCTGCTCGTGCGGAATATTCCGGTTTGGACGGAATTTTTCACAATTGAGAATCCAAAATATTTTTGCTCTTTCCAGCTGAATATAATGTAATGGACTAAACAGAAGGTGCCAGATCATCCAGGGTTTACTGTGAGGTCAGCCTCCAGAGCTGGAATCCTGACTGTATCAGCTGGCAGGAGGCAGCAGGTGCCTCGCGTCTCCACCACGGATCACACATATCGCCATACTCTGTACAAGCCGTAACACTTCCTGAGTGACTGTAAATCCAGATGATTGCCCCTCATACACACCAGAGCCCCCCAATACCAGGGCAGTAACACCCTGATCAACCATCTAGAGACCCACTCATAATAATACATGTAGTAGAGACTGTTATACTGTCATCCCCTCTTATACATGTAGTAGAGACTGTTATACTGTCATCCCCTCTTATACATGTAGCAGAGACTGCTAAACTGTCATCCCCTCTTATACATGTAGCAGAGACTGTTATACTGTCATCCCCTCTTATACATGTAGTAGAGACTGTTATAGAGACTGTCATCCCCTCTTATACATGTAGTAGAGACTGTTATAGAGACTGTCATCCCCTCTTATACATGTAGCAGAGACTGTTATAGAGACTGTCATCCCCTCTTATACATGTAGTAGAGACTGTTATAGAGACTGTCATCCCCTCTTATACATGTAGTAGAGACTGTTATAGAGACTGTAATGCCCTCTTCCTCACCACTCGCTCTTTCAGATTCTCTTTCTCCTGTACACAGTAATATCAGTGCTGCTCCCTCCATATCTACTACTACTCCACACCTGCCGAATTCTCCTACAGGGTACAGAAGATTTGGGTGTAAAAGAGACTGTGAGAAAGAAGGAAAGAGACTGTCTGTGAGAGAAGAAAGTGAAGACAGAAGAAAGTGAGGAGATTGTAAAAGAGAAGAAAAAAAGACTACGAAGCAGAGAGAGAGGGAGAAGAAAAGAGAGAGAGGGCAAAGAAAAGAGAGGAGGAGAAGAGAAGAAAAGAGAGAGGGAGAAGAAAAGAGAAAGAAAGGAGAGAGGGGGAGGAGAAAAGAGAGATGGAAAAGAAAAGACAGGGGGAGAAAAAGAGAGGGAGAGGGAAAAGAAAAGAGAGGGGGAGAAGAAAAGAGAGATATAGGAAAAGAGAGAGCATAAGAGAGAGAGGGAGAAGAAAAGAGAAAGAAGAAAAGAGAGGGAGAAGAAGAGAGAGAGAGGGAAAAGAAAAGAGAAAAAAGAGAGAGGGAAAAGAAAAGAGTGAGAAAAAAGAGAGGGGTAGAAGAAAAGAGAGATATAAGAAAAGAGAGCATAAAAATGAGAGGGAGAAGAAAAGAGAGAGAGGGAAAAGAAAAGAGAGATAGAAGAAAAGAGAGCATAAAAATGAGAGGGAGAAGAAAAGAGAGAGAGGGAAAAGAAAAGAGAGATAGAAGAAAAGAATGCATAAGAGAGAGCGGGAGAATAAAAGAGAGTGGAAGGGAGAGAAGGAGGGAGAAGAAAAGAGTGAACAGGAAAGAGTAGAAGAGAGAGAAGAAAAGAGAGAGGGAGAGAATGTGAGAGAGTGGAAGAGAGAGAGGGATAAGAAAAGAAAGAGAAAAGAGAGCAGAAGAGAGAAGAAATGAGAGATAGAAGAAAATATGAAAGTGGGAGAGAGCGAAGAGAGAAAGAAAAAGAGAGTGCAAAAGAGAGGAGAGAGCGAAAGAGAGTGTGAGAAGAAAAGAAAGAAGCAGAGAGAGAGAAGCAGAGAGTGAAAAAAGAAAATAGAGAGAGAATGTGGGAGAGAGAGAGCGGAAGAGAGAGGGAGAAGGAAAGAAGAAAAAAAAAGAATGTGAGAGAAGCAGAGAAAAGGGGAAGGAAAGAACAAAAATAGAGAAAGAGAAGCAAAGAAAGGAGGAGAGAAGAAGAGAATTGTTTATTTTCCATAATGTTGTGTGTGTGTATATATATATATATATATATATATATATATATACTGTACTAATAACACTATATATATATATACCTATTTATATTCCGTTGTATGACATCACAGCCCTATTGTTATGCAGATGAGGGTGGGGCCGGCAGTCTGTGCTGATTTATTCCACTATTACTTTTCAGACATTTTTAGTTCTAGGAGTTTTTTTTTTTAAATTTTTTTTAAATTTTACTTGCTACAAAAATGTAAATTTTTCACTGTTGCTTCTTGTGTCCATATAGGCGGAATCTCGATGATTCCAGGAGTTTATTATAGTGGGGAGCAGATTGTATGTTATGTAACTCTGCCGCCATCTTACCTCTATATGGAGATATATAATAGGATGTCTCACCTTCTCTTCCCTCCAGGCCGGATGTGGAGCTGAGCGCGCTGACCCTGAGGCTGGAGCAGGAGCGAGCGCTGACCCTGAGGCTGGAGCAGGAGCGAGCGCTGACCCTGAGGCTGGAGCAGGAGCGAGCGCTGACCCTGAGGCTGGAGCAGGAGCGAGCGCTGACCCTGAGGCTGGAGCAGGAGCGAGCGCTGACCCTGAGGCTGGAGCAGGAGCGAGCGCTGAGTGCTGAGATACACAGGAAAAATAAGGGAAGCCTCTCTCTAACTTACATCTCCTATATAGGCTGTTACCATGTATGACATTGTGTATCCTATCCTGTCTACTAAGCTATGTATCTAATCTTGTCATGTTGGATACAGTCTACTAGGCTGTGTATCTACTCCTAGCATGTGTGACACAGTCTACTAAACTGTCATCTACTAAACTGTTGACAGCAACTCCCTGTGTACTCACTGTATATACTGACAGCAACTCCCTGTGTACTCACTGTATATACTGACAGCAGCTCCCTGTGTACTCACTGTATATACTGACAGCAGCTCCCTGTGTACTCACTGTATATACTGACAGCAGCTCCCTGTACTCACTGTATATATTGACAGCATCTCCCTGTGTACTCACTGTATATACTGACAGCAGCTCCCTGTGTACTCACTGTATATACTGACAGCAGCTCCCTGTGTACTCACTGTATATACTGACAGCAGCTCCCTGTACTCACTGTATATATTGACAGCATCTCCCTGTGTACTCACTGTATATACTGACAGCAGCTCCCCGTCTACTTACTGTATATACTGACAGCAGCTCCCTGTGTACTCACTGTATATACTGACAGCAGCTCCCTGTGTACTCCCGGTATATACTGAGAGCAGCTCCCTGTGTACTCACTGTATATACTGACAGCAGCCCCCTGTGTACTCCCCGTATATACTGAGAGCAGCTCCCTGTGTACTCACTGTATATACTGACAGCAGCTTCTTGTGTACTCATTGTATATACTTTAAACAAACAACCAACATCGCACTTTATAGGATACTGATCCAAATCCACACAGTCCAGACTTCCACAAATCCGGTAATACAATAGTCCATAATAAGAAACAATGTGTGGTATAATCGGTAGTCTGATCTACCCAACGATATTACCTTATTCTTGCAGCACTTCCATCCGGATAAATTTGTCCTTCTGTGATTAGAAAGACACATATTCACAGTATATACTTTCCATTGCTTTTATTTTTCTTTTGCAAGGTATATCGCAATCATAGCTCACCGACATATTCACATTGCGTTAAACAGACAAAAAGCTGTAGTGGAAAATAGTCACTTGAGCTATGATTGCGATATACCTTGCAAAAGAAAAATAAAAGCAATGGAAAGTATATACTGTGAGTAGGTGTCTTTCTAATCACAGAAGGACAAATTTATCCGGATGGAAGTGCTGCAAGAATAAGGTAATATCGTTGGGTAGATCAGACTACCGATTATACCACACATTGTATATACTGACAGCAGCTCCCTGTGTACTCACTGTATATACTGACAGCAGCTCCCTGTGTACTCACTGTATATACTGACAGCAGCTTCCTGTGTACTCACTGTATATACTGACAGCAGCTCCCTGTGTACTCACTGTATATACTGACAGCAGCTCCCTGTGTACTCACTGTATATACTGACAGCAGCTTCCTGTGTACTCACTGTATATACTGACAACAGCTCCCTGTATACTCACTGTATATACTGACAGCAGCTCCCTGTACTCACTGTATTTACTGACAGCAGCTCCCTGTGTACTCACTGTATATACTTACAGAAGCTTCTTGTGTACTCACTGTATATACTGACAGCAGCTCCCTGTGTACTCACTGTATATACTTAAAACAGCCTCCTGTACTCACTGTATATACTGACAGCAGCTCCTTGTGTACTCACTGTATATACCGACAGCAGCTTCCTGTGTACTCACTGTATATACCAACAGTAGCTTCCTGTGTACTCACTGTATATACCGACACCATCTCCCAGTGTACGCACAGAATATACTGACAGCAGCCACCTGTGTACTCACTGTATATACCGACACCATCTCCCAGTGTACGCACAGAATATACTGACAGCAGCCACCTGTGTACTCACTGTATATACCGACACCAGCTCCCAGTGTACGCACAGTATATACTGACAGCAGCCACCTGTGTACTCACTGTATATACTGACTGCAGCTCCCTGTCCCCTTCTAGGGTTGAATGTGTAAATTCCCAATCCCCCTGCTGGCTGTATGTTTGGATTGTGGCAGGAAAAGCAGGCCCGCCCCGCGCACACCCACACAGGGAGAGCATCCACACTTCTTGCCCATGCGGGATTAGAACCCAGGACCTGAGCGTCCCTAAGCAACAGTTGTCAACTGCCACAGACAAGCACAGGCTGAGGCTTCAGCCAGAGTGCCGTATGCAAATGAGGAGCCAGCCAGAGGGCCGTATGCAAATGAGGAGGCAGCTGGTGGTGGCAGAAATGCTGTTAATGCGCCTCCTTGGGTGAGAGTTTATGCTCAGGAAGTGACTATTAAGACCGGGAAAGAGTGTGGCCATGATTTTTTGGCCAGTCTTTTTCAATGGACTTGTACAAGGGGAAATGGCCCCGGGTCTCTCCCCAATGAATAGTCACAAGCTCCTGTGGGGTTATAAATACCAAGATGACCCACTCATATAGAGTGCTAGGAAGGCGGAGCTTGTATCATTCAACCACCCTCAATGACACCCACAAGGAAGACACCCACCAGGATATATGTCCGAAAGGACCGACGACGGACCGAAGAAGATTCATTGAGGACTTGAATGATTGCAATGCCTCCCTGACACTTTTGGCTTCTTCTTTTTACACATAACTTTTACTTCATTTGCTTTTTGAGGGACAGAGGAATCACAGCCATTGCCCCCTGCCCTCTATCACTGCAAAAACCACCGCCCACTACTTATGCCCCTTTAACTACCTACTCATCTGCCTGCCTTCATGGAGTAAGGAGGGAGTTGGGGGTCACATATCACCTACTAGCGGAGTACGGGCGTTTAATTTTTAAAGGGGTTGGTCACTTTATAGTAAAATAGTTCACTTAAGTGTACTCACTGTATATACTGACAGCAGCTCCCTGTGTACTCACTGTATATACTGACAGCAGCTCCATGTACTCACTGTATATACTGACAGCAGCTCCCTGTGTACTCACTGTATATACTGACAGCAGCTTCCTGTACTCACTGTATATACTGAGAGCAGCTCCCTGTGTACTCACTGTATATACTGAGAGCAGCTCCCTGTGTACTCACTGTATATACTGAGAGAAGCTCCCTGTGTACTCACTGTATATACTGAGAGCAGCTCCCTGTGTACTCACTGTATATACTGACAACAGCTCCCTGTATACTCACGGTATATACTGACAGCAGCTCCCTGTACTTACTGTATATACTGACAGCAGCTCCCTGTGTACTCACTGTATACACTTACAGAAGCTTCTTGTGTACTCACTGTATATACTGACAGCAGCTCCCTGTGTACTCACTGTATATACTGACAGCAGCTTCCTGTATACTCACTGTATATACTGACAGCAGCTCCCTGTGTACTTACTGTATATACTGACAGCAGCTCCCTGTACTCACTGTATATACTGACAGCAGCTCCCAGTGTACACACTGTATATACTGACAGCAGCTCCCTGTGTACTCACTGTATATACTGACAGCAGCTCCCTGTACTCACTGTATATACTGACAGCAGCTCCCTGTGTACTCACTGTATACACTGACAGCAGCTTCCTGTATACTCACTGTATATACTGACAGCAGCTCCCTGTGTACTCACTGTATATACTGACAGCAGCTTCCTGTATACTCACTGTATATGCTGACAGCAGCTCCCTGTGTACTCACTGTATATACTGACAGCAGCTTCCTGTATACTCACTGTATATACTGACAGCAGCTCCCTGTGTACTCACTGTATATACTGACAGCAGCTTCCTGTATACTCACTGTATATGCTGACAGCAGCTCCCTGTGTACTCACTGTATATACTGACAGCAGCTTCTTGTGTACTCACTGTATATACTGACAGCAGCTCCCTGTGTATTCATTGTATATACTGACAGCAGCTTCTTGTGTACTCACTGTATATACTGACAGCAGCTCCCTGTGTACTCACTGTATATACTGACAACAGCTCCCTGTTTACTCACGGTATATACTGACAGTAGCTCCCTGTACTCACTGTATATACTGACAGCAGCTCCCTGTGTACTCTCTGCATATACTGACAGCAGCTTCCTGTTTACTCATTCTTAATGTATATACTGATAGCAGCTCCATGTATAGTCACTGTATATACTCACAGCAGCTCCTTGTGTACTCACTGTATATACCGACAGCAGCTTCCTGTGTACTCACTGTATATACCAACAGCAGCTTCCTGTGTACTCACTGTATATACCGACACCAGCTTCCAGTGTACGCACAGTATATACTGACAGCAGCTCCCTGTGTACTCTGTATATACTGACAGCAGATTCCTGTGTACTCATTCTCAATGTATATACTGACGACAGCTTCCTGTGTACTCACTGAATATACTTACAACAGCCTCCTGTACTCACTGTATATACTGACAGCAGCTCCTTGTGTACTCACTGTATATACCGACAGCAGCTTCCTGTGTACTCACTGTATATACCAACAGTAGCTTCCTGTGTACTCACTGTATATACCGACACCATCTCCCAGTGTACGCACAGAATATACTGACAGCAGCCACCTGTGTACTCACTGTATATACCGACACCAGCTCCCAGTGTACGCACAGTATATACTGACAGCAGCCACCTGTGTACTCACTGTATATACTGACTGCAGCTCCCTGTCCCCTTCTAGGGTTGAATGTGTAAATTCCCAATCCCCCTGCTGGCTGTATGTTTGGATTGTGGCAGGAAAAGCAGGCCCGCCCCGCGCACACCCACACAGGGAGAGCATCCACACTTCTTGCCCATGCGGGATTAGAACCCAGGACCTGAGCGTCCCTAAGCAACAGTTGTCAACTGCCACAGACAAGCACAGGCTGAGGCTTCAGCCAGAGTGCCGTATGCAAATGAGGAGCCAGCCAGAGGGCCGTATGCAAATGAGGAGGCAGCTGGTGGTGGCAGAAATGCTGTTAATGCGCCTCCTTGGGAGAGAGTTTATGCTCAGGAAGTGACTATTAAGACCGGGAAAGAGTGTGGCCATGATTTTTTGGCCAGTCTTTTTTAATGGACTTGTACAAGGGGAAATGGCCCCGGGTCTCTCCCCAATGAATAGTCACAAGCTCCTGTGGGGTTATAAATACCAAGATGACCCACTCATATAGTGTGCTAGGAAGGCGGAGCTTGTATCATTCAACCACCCTCAATGACACCCACAAGGAAGACACCCACCAGGATATATGTCCGAAAGGACCGACGACGGACCGAAGAAGATTCATTGAGGACTTGAATGATTGCAATGCCTCCCTGACACTTTTGGCTTCTTCTTTTTACACATAACTTTTACTTCATTTGTTTTTTGAGGGACAGAGGAATCACAGCCATTGCCCCCTGCCCTCTATCACTGCAAAAACCACCGCCCACTACTTATGCCCCTTTAACTACCTACTCATCTGCCTGCCTTCATGGAGTAAGGAGGGAGTTGGGGGTCACATATCAGCCACTAGCGGAGTACGGGCGTTTAATTTTTAAAGGGGTTGGTCACTTTATAGTAAAATAGTTCACTTACGTGTACTCACTGTATATACTGACAGCAGCTCCCTGTGTACTCACTGTATATACTGACAGCAGCTCCATGTACTCACTGTATATACTGACAGCAGCTCCCTGTGTACTCACTGTATATACTGACAGCAGCTTCCTGTACTCACTGTATATACTGAGAGCAGCTCCCTGTGTACTCACTGTATATACTGAGAGCAGCTCCCTGTGTACTCACTGTATATACTGAGAGAAGCTCGCTGTGTACTCACTGTATATACTGAGAGCAGCTCCCTGTGTACTCACTGTATATACTGACAACAGCTCCCTGTATACTCACGGTATATACTGACAGCAGCTCCCTGTACTCACTGTATATACTGACAGCAGCTCCCTGTGTACTCACTGTATACACTTACAGAAGCTTCTTGTGTACTCACTGTATATACTGACAGCAGCTCCCTGTGTACTCACTGTATATACTGACAGCAGCTTCCTGTATACTCACTGTATATACTGACAGCAGCTCCCTGTGTACTCACTGTATATACTGACAGCAGCTCCCTGTACTCACTGTATATACTGACAGCAGCTCCCAGTGTACACACTGTATATACTGACAGCAGCTCCCTGTGTACTCACTGTATATACTGACAGCAGCTCCCTGTACTCACTGTATATACTGACAGTAGCTCCCTGTGTACTCACTGTATATACTGACAGCAGCTTCCTGTATACTCACTGTATATACTGACAGCAGCTCCCTGTGTACTCACTGTATATACTGACAGCAGCTTCCTGTATACTCACTGTATATGCTGACAGCAGCTCCCTGTGTACTCACTGTATATACTGACAGCAGCTTCCTGTATACTCACTGTATATACTGACAGCAGCTCCCTGTGTACTCACTGTATATACTGACAGCAGCTTCCTGTATACTCCACTGTATATGCTGACAGCAGCTCCCTGTGTACTCACTGTATATACTGACAGCAGCTTCTTGTGTACTCACTGTATATACTGACAGCAGCTCCCTGTGTATTCATTGTATATACTGACAGCAGCTTCTTGTGTACTCACTGTATATACTGACAGCAGCTCCCTGTGTACTCACTGTATATACTGACAACAGCTCCCTGTTTACTCACGGTATATACTGACAGTAGCTCCCTGTACTCACTGTATATACTGACAGCAGCTCCCTTTGTACTCTCTGCATATACTGACAGCAGCTTCCTGTTTACTCATTCTTAATGTATATTCTGATAGCAGCTCCATGTATAGTCACTGTATATACTCACAGCAGCTCGTTGTGTACTCACTGTATATACCGACAGCAGCTTCCTGTGTACTCACTGTATATACCAACAGCAGCTTCCTTTGTACCCACTGTATATACCGACACCAGCTTCCAGTGTACGCACAGTATATACTGACAGCAGCTCCCTGTGTACTCTGTATATACTGACAGCAGATTCCTGTGTACTCATTCTCAATGTATATACTGACGACAGCTTCCTGTGTACTCACTGAATATACTTACAACAGCCTCCTGTACTCACTGTATATACTGACAGCAGCTCCTTGTGTACTGACTGTATATACCGACAGCAGCTTCCTGTGTACTCACTGTATATACCAACAGTAGCTTCCTGTGTACTCACTGTATATACCGACACCATCTCCCAGTGTACGCACAGAATATACTGACAGCAGCCACCTGTGTACTCACTGTATATACCGACACCAGCTCCCAGTGTACGCACAGTATATACTGACAGCAGCCACCTGTGTACTCACTGTATATACTGACTGCAGCTCCCTGTCCCCTTCTAGGGTTGAATGTGTAAATTCCCAATCCCCCTGCTGGCTGTATGTTTGGATTGTGGCAGGAAAAGCAGGCCCGCCCCGCGCACACCCACACAGGGAGAGCATCCACACTTCTTGCCCATGCGGGATTAGAACCCAGGACCTGAGCGTCCCTAAGCAACAGTTGTCAACTGCCACAGACAAGCACAGGCTGAGGCTTCAGCCAGAGTGCCGTATGCAAATGAGGAGCCAGCCAGAGGGCCGTATGCAAATGAGGAGGCAGCTGGTGGTGGCAGAAATGCTGTTAATGCGCCTCCTTGGGTGAGAGTTTATGCTCAGGAAGTGACTATTAAGACCGGGAAAGAGTGTGGCCATGATTTTTTGGCCAGTCTTTTTCAATGGACTTGTACAAGGGGAAATGGCCCCGGGTCTCTCCCCAATGAATAGTCACAAGCTCCTGTGGGGTTATAAATACCAAGATGACCCACTCATATAGTGTGCTAGGAAGGCGGAGCTTGTATCATTCAACCACCCTCAATGACACCCACAAGGAAGACACCCACCAGGATATATGTCCGAAAGGACCGACGACGGACCGAAGAAGATTCATTGAGGACTTGAATGATTGCAATGCCTCCCTGACACTTTTGGCTTCTTCTTTTTACACATAACTTTTACTTCATTTGCTTTTTGAGGGACAGAGGAATCACAGCCATTGCCCCCTGCCCTCTATCACTGCAAAAACCACCGCCCACTACTTATGCCCCTTCAACTACCTACTCATCTGCCTGCCTTCATGGAGTAAGGAGGGAGTTGGGGGTCACATATCAGCCACTAGCGGAGTACGGGCGTTTAATTTTTAAAGGGGTTGGTCACTTTATAGTAAAATAGTTCACTTAAGTGTACTCACTGTATATACTGACAGCAGCTCCCTGTGTACTCACTGTATATACTGACAGCAGCTCCATGTACTCACTGTATATACTGACAGCAGCTCCCTGTGTACTCACTGTATATACTGACAGCAGCTTCCTGTACTCACTGTATATACTGAGAGCAGCTCCCTGTGTACTCACTGTATATACTGAGAGCAGCTCCCTGTGTACTCACTGTATATACTGAGAGAAGCTCCCTGTGTACTCACTGTATATACTGAGAGCAGCTCCCTGTGTACTCACTGTATATACTGACAACAGCTCCCTGTATACTCACGGTATATACTGACAGCAGCTCCCTGTACTTACTGTATATACTGACAGCAGCTCCCTGTGTACTCACTGTATACACTTACAGAAGCTTCTTGTGTACTCACTGTATATACTGACAGCAGCTCCCTGTGTACTCACTGTATATACTGACAGCAGCTTCCTGTATACTCACTGTATATACTGACAGCAGCTCCCTGTGTACTTCACTGTATATACTGACAGCAGCTCCCTGTACTCACTGTATATACTGACAGCAGCTCCCAGTGTACACACTGTATATACTGACAGCAGCTCCCTGTGTACTCACTGTATATACTGACAGCAGCTCCCTGTACTCACTGTATATACTGACAGCAGCTCCCTGTGTACTCACTGTATATACTGACAGCAGCTTCCTGTATACTCACTGTATATACTGACAGCAGCTCCCTGTGTACTCACTGTATATACTGACAGCAGCTTCCTGTATACTCACTGTATATGCTGACAGCAGCTCCCTGTGTACTCACTGTATATACTGACAGCAGCTTCCTGTATACTCACTGTATATACTGACAGCAGCTCCCTGTGTACTCACTGTATATACTGACAGCAGCTTCCTGTATACTCACTGTATATGCTGACAGCAGCTCCCTGTGTACTCACTGTATATACTGACAGCAGCTTCTTGTGTACTCACTGTATATACTGACAGCAGCTCCCTGTGTATTCATTGTATATACTGACAGCAGCTTCTTGTGTACTCACTGTATATACTGACAGCAGCTCCCTGTGTACTCACTGTATATACTGACAACAGCTCCCTGTTTACTCACGGTATATACTGACAGTAGCTCCCTGTACTCACTGTATATACTGACAGCAGCTCCCTGTGTACTCTCTGCATATACTGACAGCAGCTTCCTGTTTACTCATTCTTAATGTATATACTGATAGCAGCTCCATGTATAGTCACTGTATATACTCACAGCAGCTCCTTGTGTACTCACTGTATATACCGACAGCAGCTTCCTGTGTACTCACTGTATATACCAACAGCAGCTTCCTGTGTACTCACTGTATATACCGACACCAGCTTCCAGTGTACGCACAGTATATACTGACAGCAGCTCCCTGTGTACTCTGTATATACTGACAGCAGATTCCTGTGTACTCATTCTCAATGTATATACTGACGACAGCTTCCTGTGTACTCACTGAATATACTTACAACAGCCTCCTGTACTCACTGTATTACTGACAGCAGCTCCTTGTGTACTCACTGTATATACCGACAGCAGCTTCCTGTGTACTCACTGTATATACCAACAGTAGCTTCCTGTGTACTCACTGTATATACCGACACCATCTCCCAGTGTACGCACAGAATATACTGACAGCAGCCACCTGTGTACTCACTGTATATACCGACACCAGCTCCCAGTGTACGCACAGTATATACTGACAGCAGCCACCTGTGTACTCACTGTATATACTGACTGCAGCTCCCTGTCCCCTTCTAGGGTTGAATGTGTAAATTCCCAATCCCCCTGCTGGCTGTATGTTTGGATTGTGGCAGGAAAAGCAGGCCCGCCCCGCGCACACCCACACAGGGAGAGCATCCACACTTCTTGCCCATGCGGGATTAGAACCCAGGACCTGAGCGTCCCTAAGCAACAGTTGTCAACTGCCACAGACAAGCACAGGCTGAGGCTTCAGCCAGAGTGCCGTATGCAAATGAGGAGCCAGCCAGAGGGCCGTATGCAAATGAGGAGGCAGCTGGTGGTGGCAGAAATGCTGTTAATGCGCCTCCTTGGGAGAGAGTTTATGCTCAGGAAGTGACTATTAAGACCGGGAAAGAGTGTGGCCATGATTTTTTGGCCAGTCTTTTTTAATGGACTTGTACAAGGGGAAATGGCCCCGGGTCTCTCCCCAATGAATAGTCACAAGCTCCTGTGGGGTTATAAATACCAAGATGACCCACTCATATAGTGTGCTAGGAAGGCGGAGCTTGTATCATTCAACCACCCTCAATGACACCCACAAGGAAGACACCCACCAGGATATATGTCCGAAAGGACCGACGACGGACCGAAGAAGATTCATTGAGGACTTGAATGATTGCAATGCCTCCCTGACACTTTTGGCTTCTTCTTTTTACACATAACTTTTACTTCATTTGCTTTTTGAGGGACAGAGGAATCACAGCCATTGCCCCCTGCCCTCTATCACTGCAAAAACCACCGCCCACTACTTATGCCCCTTTAACTACCTACTCATCTGCCTGCCTTCATGGAGTAAGGAGGGAGTTGGGGGTCACATATCAGCCACTAGCGGAGTACGGGCGTTTAATTTTTAAAGGGGTTGGTCACTTTATAGTAAAATAGTTCACTTAAGTGTACTCACTGTATATACTGACAGCAGCTCCCTGTGTACTCACTGTATATACTGACAGCAGCTCCATGTACTCACTGTATATACTGACAGCAGCTCCCTGTGTACTCACTGTAGATACTGACAGCAGCTTCCTGTACTCACTGTATATACTGAGAGCAGCTCCCTGTGTACTCACTGTATATACTGAGAGCAGCTCCCTGTGTACTCACTGTATATACTGAGAGAAGCTCGCTGTGTACTCACTGTATATACTGAGAGCAGCTCCCTGTGTACTCACTGTATATACTGACAACAGCTCCCTGTATACTCACGGTATATACTGACAGCAGCTCCCTGTACTCACTGTATATACTGACAGCAGCTCCCTGTGTACTCACTGTATACACTTACAGAAGCTTCTTGTGTACTCACTGTATATACTGACAGCAGCTCCCTGTGTACTCACTGTATATACTGACAGCAGCTCCCTGTGTACTCACTGTATATACTGACAGCAGCTCCCTGTACTCACTGTATATACTGACAGCAGCTCCCAGTGTACACACTGTATATACTGACAGCAGCTCCCTGTGTACTCACTGTATATACTGACAGCAGCTCCCTGTACTCACTGTATATACTGACAGTAGCTCCCTGTGTACTCACTGTATATACTGACAGCAGCTTCCTGTATACTCACTGTATATACTGACAGCAGCTCCCTGTGTACTCACTGTATATACTGACAGCAGCTTCCTGTATACTCACTGTATATGCTGACAGCAGCTCCCTGTGTACTCACTGTATATACTGACAGCAGCTTCCTGTATACTCACTGTATATACTGACAGCAGCTCCCTGTGTACTCACTGTATATACTGACAGCAGCTTCCTGTATACTCCACTGTATATGCTGACAGCAGCTCCCTGTGTACTCACTGTATATACTGACAGCAGCTTCTTGTGTACTCACTGTATATACTGACAGCAGCTCCCTGTGTATTCATTGTATATACTGACAGCAGCTTCTTGTGTACTCACTGTATATACTGACAGCAGCTCCCTGTGTACTCACTGTATATACTGACAACAGCTCCCTGTTTACTCACGGTATATACTGACAGTAGCTCCCTGTACTCACTGTATATACTGACAGCAGCTCCCTTTGTACTCTCTGCATATACTGACAGCAGCTTCCTGTTTACTCATTCTTAATGTATATTCTGATAGCAGCTCCATGTATAGTCACTGTATATACTCACAGCAGCTCGTTGTGTACTCACTGTATATACCGACAGCAGCTTCCTGTGTACTCACTGTATATACCAACAGCAGCTTCCTTTGTACCCACTGTATATACCGACACCAGCTTCCAGTGTACGCACAGTATATACTGACAGCAGCTCCCTGTGTACTCTGTATATACTGACAGCAGATTCCTGTGTACTCATTCTCAATGTATATACTGACGACAGCTTCCTGTGTACTCACTGAATATACTTACAACAGCCTCCTGTACTCACTGTATATACTGACAGCAGCTCCTTGTGTACTGACTGTATATACCGACAGCAGCTTCCTGTGTACTCACTGTATATACCAACAGTAGCTTCCTGTGTACTCACTGTATATACCGACACCATCTCCCAGTGTACGCACAGAATATACTGACAGCAGCCACCTGTGTACTCACTGTATATACCGACACCAGCTCCCAGTGTACGCACAGTATATACTGACAGCAGCCACCTGTGTACTCACTGTATATACTGACTGCAGCTCCCTGTCCCCTTCTAGGGTTGAATGTGTAAATTCCCAATCCCCCTGCTGGCTGTATGTTTGGATTGTGGCAGGAAAAGCAGGCCCGCCCCGCGCACACCCACACAGGGAGAGCATCCACACTTCTTGCCCATGCGGGATTAGAACCCAGGACCTGAGCGTCCCTAAGCAACAGTTGTCAACTGCCACAGACAAGCACAGGCTGAGGCTTCAGCCAGAGTGCCGTATGCAAATGAGGAGCCAGCCAGAGGGCCGTATGCAAATGAGGAGGCAGCTGGTGGTGGCAGAAATGCTGTTAATGCGCCTCCTTGGGTGAGAGTTTATGCTCAGGAAGTGACTATTAAGACCGGGAAAGAGTGTGGCCATGATTTTTTGGCCAGTCTTTTTCAATGGACTTGTACAAGGGGAAATGGCCCCGGGTCTCTCCCCAATGAATAGTCACAAGCTCCTGTGGGGTTATAAATACCAAGATGACCCACTCATATAGTGTGCTAGGAAGGCGGAGCTTGTATCATTCAACCACCCTCAATGACACCCACAAGGAAGACACCCACCAGGATATATGTCCGAAAGGACCGACGACGGACCGAAGAAGATTCATTGAGGACTTGAATGATTGCAATGCCTCCCTGACACTTTTGGCTTCTTCTTTTTACACATAACTTTTACTTCATTTGCTTTTTGAGGGACAGAGGAATCACAGCCATTGCCCCCTGCCCTCTATCACTGCAAAAACCACCGCCCACTACTTATGCCCCTTCAACTACCTACTCATCTGCCTGCCTTCATGGAGTAAGGAGGGAGTTGGGGGTCACATATCAGCCACTAGCGGAGTACGGGCGTTTAATTTTTAAAGGGGTTGGTCACTGTATAGTAAAATAGTTCACTTAAGTGTACTCACTGTATATACTGACAGCAGCTCCCAGTGTACTCACTGTATATACTGACAGCAGCTCCATGTACTCACTGTATATACTGACAGCAGCTCCCTGTGTACTCACTGTATATACTGACAGCAGCTTCCTGTACTCACTGTATATACTGAGAGCAGCTCCCTGTGTACTCACTGTATATACTGAGAGCAGCTCCCTGTGTACTCACTGTATATACTGAGAGAAGCTCCCTGTGTACTCACTGTATATACTGAGAGCAGCTCCCTGTGTACTCACTGTATATACTGACAACAGCTCCCTGTATACTCACGGTATATACTGACAGCAGCTCCCTGTACTTACTGTATATACTGACAGCAGCTCCCTGTGTACTCACTGTATACACTTACAGAAGCTTCTTGTGTACTCACTGTATATACTGACAGCAGCTCCCTGTGTACTCACTGTATATACTGACAGCAGCTTCCTGTATACTCACTGTATATACTGACAGCAGCTCCCTGTGTACTTACTGTATATACTGACAGCAGCTCCCTGTACTCACTGTATATACTGACAGCAGCTCCCAGTGTACACACTGTATATACTGACAGCAGCTCCCTGTGTACTCACTGTATATACTGACAGCAGCTCCCTGTACTCACTGTATATACTGACAGCAGCTCCCTGTGTACTCACTGTATATACTGACAGCAGCTTCCTGTATACTCACTGTATATACTGACAGCAGCTCCCTGTGTACTCACTGTATATACTGACAGCAGCTTCCTGTATACTCACTGTATATGCTGACAGCAGCTCCCTGTGTACTCACTGTATATACTGACAGCAGCTTCCTGTATACTCACTGTATATACTGACAGCAGCTCCCTGTGTACTCACTGTATATACTGACAGCAGCTTCCTGTATACTCACTGTATATGCTGACAGCAGCTCCCTGTGTACTCACTGTATATACTGACAGCAGCTTCTTGTGTACTCACTGTATATACTGACAGCAGCTCCCTGTGTATTCATTGTATATACTGACAGCAGCTTCTTGTGTACTCACTGTATATACTGACAGCAGCTCCCTGTGTACTCACTGTATATACTGACAACAGCTCCCTGTTTACTCACGGTATATACTGACAGTAGCTCCCTGTACTCACTGTATATACTGACAGCAGCTCCCTGTGTACTCTCTGCATATACTGACAGCAGCTTCCTGTTTACTCATTCTTAATGTATATACTGATAGCAGCTCCATGTATAGTCACTGTATATACTCACAGCAGCTCCTTGTGTACTCACTGTATATACCGACAGCAGCTTCCTGTGTACTCACTGTATATACCAACAGCAGCTTCCTGTGTACTCACTGTATATACCGACACCAGCTTCCAGTGTACGCACAGTATATACTGACAGCAGCTCCCTGTGTACTCTGTATATACTGACAGCAGATTCCTGTGTACTCATTCTCAATGTATATACTGACGACAGCTTCCTGTGTACTCACTGAATATACTTACAACAGCCTCCTGTACTCACTGTATATACTGACAGCAGCTCCTTGTGTACTCACTGTATATACCGACAGCAGCTTCCTGTGTACTCACTGTATATACCAACAGTAGCTTCCTGTGTACTCACTGTATATACCGACACCATCTCCCAGTGTACGCACAGAATATACTGACAGCAGCCACCTGTGTACTCACTGTATATACCGACACCAGCTCCCAGTGTACGCACAGTATATACTGACAGCAGCCACCTGTGTACTCACTGTATATACTGACTGCAGCTCCCTGTCCCCTTCTAGGGTTGAATGTGTAAATTCCCAATCCCCCTGCTGGCTGTATGTTTGGATTGTGGCAGGAAAAGCAGGCCCGCCCCGCGCACACCCACACAGGGAGAGCATCCACACTTCTTGCCCATGCGGGATTAGAACCCAGGACCTGAGCGTCCCTAAGCAACAGTTGTCAACTGCCACAGACAAGCACAGGCTGAGGCTTCAGCCAGAGTGCCGTATGCAAATGAGGAGCCAGCCAGAGGGCCGTATGCAAATGAGGAGGCAGCTGGTGGTGGCAGAAATGCTGTTAATGCGCCTCCTTGGGTGAGAGTTTATGCTCAGGAAGTGACTATTAAGACCGGGAAAGAGTGTGGCCATGATTTTTTGGCCAGTCTTTTTTAATGGACTTGTACAAGGGGAAATGGCCCCGGGTCTCTCCCCAATGAATAGTCACAAGCTCCTGTGGGGTTATAAATACCAAGATGACCCACTCATATAGTGTGCTAGGAAGGCGGAGCTTGTATCATTCAACCACCCTCAATGACACCCACAAGGAAGACACCCACCAAGATATATGTCCGAAAGGACCGACGACGGACCGAAGAAGATTCATTGAGGACTTGAATGATTGCAATGCCTCCCTGACACTTTTGGCTTCTTCTTTTTACACATAACTTTTACTTCATTTGCTTTTTGAGGGACAGAGGAATCACAGCCATTGCCCCCTGCCCTCTATCACTGCAAAAACCACCGCCCACTACTTATGCCCCTTTAACTACCTACTCATCTGCCTGCCTTCATGGAGTAAGGAGGGAGTTGGGGGTCACATATCACCCACTAGCGGAGTACGGGCGTTTAATTTTTAAAGGGGTTGGTCACTTTATAGTAAAATAGTTCACTTAAGTGTACTCACTGTATATACTGACAGCAGCTCCCTGTGTACTCACTGTATATACTGACAGCAGCTCCATGTACTCACTGTATATACTGACAGCAGCTCCCTGTGTACTCACTGTATATACTGACAGCAGCTTCCTGTACTCACTGTATATACTGAGAGCAGCTCCCTGTGTACTCACTGTATATACTGAGAGCAGCTCCCTGTGTACTCACTGTATATACTGAGAGCAGCTCCCTGTGTACTCACTGTATATACTGAGAGCAGCTCCCTGTGTACTCACTGTATATACTGACAACAGCTCCCTGTATACTCACGGTATATACTGACAGCAGCTCCCTGTACTCACTGTATATACTGACAGCAGCTTCCTGTGTACTCACTGTATATACTGAGAGCAGCTCCCTGTGTACTCACTGTATATACTGACAACAGCTCCCTGTATACTCACGGTATATACTGACAGCAGCTCCCTGTGTACTCACTGTATACACTTACAGAAGCTTCTCGTGTACTCACTGTATATACTGACAGCAGCTCCCTGTGTACTCACTGTATATACTGACAGCAGCTTCCTGTATACTCACTGTACATACTGACAGCAGCTCCCTGTGTACTCACTGTATATACTGACAGCAGCTCCCTGTACTCACTGTATATACTGACAGCAGCTCCCAGTGTACACACTGTATATACTGACAGCAGCTCCCTGTGTACTCACTGTATATACTGACAGCAGCTCCCTGTACTCACTGTATATACTGACAGCAGCTCCCTGTGTACTCACTGTATATACTGACAGCAGCTTCCTGTATACTCACTGTATATACTGACAGCAGCTCCCTGTGTACTCACTGTATATACTGACAGCAGCTTCCTGTATACTCACTGTATATGCTGACAGCAGCTCCCTGTGTACTCACTGTATATACTGACAGCAGCTTCCTGTATACTCACTGTATATACTGACAGCAGCTCCCTGTGTACTCACTGTATATACTGACAGCAGCTTCCTGTATACTCACTGTATATGCTGACAGCAGCTCCCTGTGTACTCACTGTATATACTGACAGCAGCTTCTTGTGTACTCACTGTATATACTGACAGCAGCTCCCTGTGTATTCATTGTATATACTGACAGCAGCTTCTTGTGTACTCACTGTATATACTGACAGCAGCTCCCTGTGTACTCACTGTATATACTGACAACAGCTCCCTGTTTACTCACGGTATATACTGACAGTAGCTCCCTATACTCACTGTATATACTGACAGCAGCTCCCTGTGTACTCTCTGCATATACTGACAGCAGCTTCCTGTTTACTCATTCTTAATGTATATACTGATAGCAGCTCCATGTATAGTCACTGTATATACTCACAGCAGCTCCTTGTGTACTCACTGTATATACCGACAGCAGCTTCCTGTGTACTCACTGTATATACCAACAGCAGCTTCCTTTGTACTCACTGTATATACCGACACCAGCTTCCAGTGTACGCACAGTATATACTGACAGCAGCTCCCTGTGTACTCTGTATATACTGACAGCAGATTCCTGTGTACTCATTCTCAATGTATATACTGACGACAGCTTCCTGTGTACTCACTGAATATACTTACAACAGCCTCCTGTACTCACTGTATATACTGACAGCAGCTCCTTGTGTACTCACTGTATATACCGACAGCAGCTTCCTGTGTACTCACTGTATATACCAACAGTAGCTTCCTGTGTACTCACTGTATATACCAACACCATCTCCGAGTGTACGCACAGAATATACTGACAGCAGCCACCTGTGTACTCACTGTATATACCGACACCAGCTCCCAGTGTACGCACAGCAGCGGGGTACAGCGATGGGGAGTCCATGTGCCCCAACTTACGCAAATCTGTACCTCGGCTGGTGGGAGGATAGGGTCGTCTTCGGAGAGGAAATGCTACGGTGGTCCAGGCACATCCAGCTATGGATTAGATTCATAGACGATGTGCTGCTTATTTGGTCCTCTACTCCTGAAAATTTCAGCCAATTTGTTGATGAGCTCAACAGAAATGAGATGGGCCTACGGTTTACAAAGACCATTGACCAACACCATATGGTCTTTCTGGATTTGGACATACAAGTAGCACCCACAAAGAAACTTAAAACTACTGTCCACCGGAAGGAGACAGCTACAAATTCCTTATTAAAATGGGATAGCTGTCATCCACGGCCATTAAAAGCCGGTATACCTGTTGGCCAATACTTGCGCCTACGGCGAAACTGTTCGAGCTTGGGAGAATTTAAGATCAAGGCTGAGGATTTGAGGAATAGGCTAATGGATAGAGGGTACCCAAAAAAAGTCTTGAGGCAGGCCTATTGGAAAGCGCTACAAAAAAGCAGAAATGAATTGCTTGCCATGGGACAAAAAGAAGTAAGTGATGACCATTTGTCTCGCATTATAGGGACCTATGATGTGAAATCAGACGAAGTAAGAGCTATATTGACACAATATTGGCCGGTGCTACAGTTGGACTCTACGATTGCAAATGCGATATCAGAGACCCCACAGATTACGTTCAGACGTGGACGTAATTTAAGGGACCGATTGGTCCACAGCTATCTACCACTCACTGATAAGGTTAAATCCACAAAACCGACAGGAACTTACAAGTGTAACAACTGCACTATGTGCAAGCATATAATTCCTGGTAAAATATTTACAAGCAGTAGCACAGGAGAATCATATGAAACAAGAAGCTTTGCTAACTGCTCTACGAGTGGAGTGGTGTATATGCTTACTTGCCCATGCCCACAAAACTATGTGGGAAAGACGTTCAGACCATTAAAAAAGAGACTGAGCGAACATGTGGGTGATATAAGGAACAAAAGAGAGACCCCTGTAGCCTTGCATTTTGCTGAAAAACACCGAAGTGACTGTGAATCTCTCAGATGTCAAGTGATAGAAGTGGTGGAGAGATCACGACTTCGGGGTAACTATGATAAAAAACTCCTGCAATGTGAAGCACGGTGGACATACCGGCTAAATACTGTGAAGCCGCACGGCTTAAATGATTACATTTCATTTGTATGTTTCCGATAAAAACAATATATATAAAATGAATGATCTACATATTGACTCGGCGCTGCTATACACAGTAGGAGGCTTGACACGCAAACAGCGTCCCAGGTCTCCTAGCAATGATTAAAACAAAATACCTCCAAGATGGAAGATAAATGTACCGTTCAGGCTAAAAGTCCGTAGCGAGGCTTGACACGCAATATGCGGTTCAGGTCATCTGATAGGAAATAAGCGATCATGTGATCACCTCTCTGTTGCGTAATAGATGGGCCGGACCCAGAGGAGGGGATAGGCCACAATAGCAATCAATCAAATCGGGAGGAGGACCCTCGAGAGATATAAAAGAGAGCTCAGTAATGGGAGTCAGTGTGCGGCCATCACCAGTGCTGTGCATATGGATATAATAACGGGATATCTGTGAAGCTACCAACCGGCCCCTGATGATGAGTGGTTCAAGAAACGCGTTGGGCCAGCGAAATGAAGTATGAAGGAACCCCTATAAAAGTAAAGAAATACACTAAGGGAAGTACAAAAACCTTCTTTGAAATATTTTAAAAAAAGTATGAATTTTGAAGCTCACAGAAAAACATTGTATATGGAACTAATATAAACTGTGATATGAACTTAATGAAATAAAATAAGCACCAAAAAATTGCTGTGCATATTACACTATTGCGGAAAGGTTGCAAAAAAACACCGGTGAAATGTGCAATACAGTGAAGGGGATTGAGCAATTTAAATCAAGGTGCAATATGAATTTGAGAATAAGCACTTTATAATTGTTATGCACATTACACGATTGCGGGAAAAGTGCAAAGATAATGTGAATAGTGCAATACGACTATTACAAGGACTGTGCAATTTCTATAAGTGCAATATGAACTATCCTGATGGATTTATGTACGGTGTTTTGGTGATGGCCACTGTATAAGTAAAAAGTAAAAAATCAAAGTAATGAATTTGCTGATTCTACGAACTGAGAGTTTTAACAAGGTAATAATAATAAAGGTTATATTTTAAAGTTTTCCTCTATCATCAGTATATTACTCACTGTATATACCGACACCAGCTTCCAGTGTACGCACAGTATATACTGACAGCAGCTCCCTGTGTACTCTGTATATACTGACAGCAGATTCCTGTGTACTCATTCTCAATGTATATACTGACGACAGCTTCCTGTGTACTCACTGAATATACTTACAACAGCCTCCTGTACTCACTGTATATACTGACAGCAGCTCCTTGTGTACTCACTGTATATACCGACAGCAGCTTCCTGTGTACTCACTGTATATACCAACAGTAGCTTCCTGTGTACTCACTGTATATACCGACACCATCTCCCAGTGTACGCACAGAATATACTGACAGCAGCCACCTGTGTACTCACTGTATATACCGACACCAGCTCCCAGTGTACGCACAGTATATACTGACAGCAGCCACCTGTGTACTCACTGTATATACTGACTGCAGCTCCCTGTCCCCTTCTAGGGTTGAATGTGTAAATTCCCAATCCCCCTGCTGGCTGTATGTTTGGATTGTGGCAGGAAAAGCAGGCCCGCCCCGCGCACACCCACACAGGGAGAGCATCCACACTTCTTGCCCATGCGGGATTAGAACCCAGGACCTGAGCGTCCCTAAGCAACAGTTGTCAACTGCCACAGACAAGCACAGGCTGAGGCTTCAGCCAGAGTGCCGTATGCAAATGAGGAGCCAGCCAGAGGGCCGTATGCAAATGAGGAGGCAGCTGGTGGTGGCAGAAATGCTGTTAATGCGCCTCCTTGGGTGAGAGTTTATGCTTAGGAAGTGACTATTAAGACCGGGAAAGAGTGTGGCCATGATTTTTTGGCCAGTCTTTTTTAATGGACTTGTACAAGGGGAAATGGTCCCGGGTCTCTCCCCAATGAATAGTCACAAGCTCCTGTGGGGTTATAAATACCAAGATGACCCACTCATATAGTGTGTTAGGAAGGCGGAGCTTGTATCATTCAACCACCCTCAATGACACCCACAAGGAAGACACCCACCAGGATATATGTCCGAAAGGACCGACGACTGGACCGAAGAAGATTCATTGAGGACTTGAATGATTGCAATGCCTCCCTGACACTTTTGGCTTCTTCTTTTTACACATAACTTTTACTTCATTTGCTTTTTGAGGGACAGAGGAATCACAGCCATTGCCCCCTGCCCTCTATCACTGCAAAAACCACCGCCCACTACTTATGCCCCTTTAACTACCTACTCATCTGCCTGCCTTCATGGAGTAAGGAGGGAGTTGGGGGTCACATATCACCCACTAGCGGAGTACGGGCATTTAATTTTTAAAGGGGTTGGTCACTTTATAGTAAAATAGTTCACTTATGTGTACTCACTGTATATACTGACAGCAGCTCCCTGTGTACTCACTGTATATACTGACAGCAGCTCCCTGTACTCACTGTATATACTGACAGCAGCTCCCTGTGTACTCACTGTATATACTGACAGCAGCTCCCTGTGTACTCACTGTATATACTGACAGCAGCTTCCTGTACTCACTGTATATACTGACAGCAGCTCCCTGTGTACTCTCTGCATATACTGACAGCAGCTTCCTGTGTACTCATTCTTAATGTATATACTGATAGCAGCTCCATGTATAGTCACTGTATATACTCACAGCAGCTCCTTGTGTACTCACTGTATATACCGACAGCAGCTTCCTGTGTACTCGCTGTATATACCAACAGCAGCTTCCTGTGTACTCACTGTATATACCGACACCAGCTTCCAGTGTACGCACAGTATATACTGACAGCAGCTCCCTGTGTACTCTGTATATACTGACAGCAGATTCCTGTGTACTCATTCTCAATGTATATACTGACGACAGCTTCCTGTGTACTCACTGAATATACTTACAACAGCCTCCTGTACTCACTGTATATACTGACAGCAGCTCCTTGTGTACTCACTGTATATACCGACAGCAGCTTCCTGTGTACTCACTGTATATACCAACAGTAGCTTCCTGTGTACTCACTGTATATACCGACACCATCTCCCAGTGTACGCACAGAATATACTGACAGCAGCCACCTGTGTACTCACTGTATATACCGACACCAGCTCCCAGTGTACGCACAGTATATACTGACAGCAGCCACCTGTGTACTTTTTTTTTTTTTTTTTAACCACTCAGATTGGTTAAAAGCGAAAAACAGCAAAAACTGTTTTAATCATAATCGCCACTCCAACCATCTCATCATAATGGTCATTTTGTTCATTTGAAACACACAAGAAAAAAAAACCACAGTGATACTACAACAATATACACTACTTACATATACATATTTACATACTTATTTACATACTTATTTACATATAGTACACCTAAACTTTCACCAAAAACCTCCACTTTCTGAATTTCCACACACCCTCACTATCTACGTCACCACCATGCTGTTTATCCCATAAATATATCACATACAATCTAGACAATATTAACCTCAAACATTCGTTAACCGATACAACCTTCCTCCTAAACACACACAAATTCCTCACATCCCATAAGCTCTCCATCACACACGCCAAAATTAGCCACATCACTCTCTCCTTAATCTTGCTCGATTCACCCATACCAAACATTGCCACTCTCCAGTCTATAAAAGTCACACCAGCTAGCTCCCTAACCAAGCCACCCACTCCTTTCCATACATTATACGCAAAATCACAGTCCCACATCACATGCCTCACCGACTCATTTGACCCACAACCATCCCTTGGACACACCTCATATCTAATCAAATCACGCCTCTTCTGTACTTGTCTCACAGGCAAAATATCATGTAAAGCCATCCATACCACATCATGCTGTTTATTTGACATGCCACTCACCCTCATTTTTTTCCAAACTGCCAACGCCTCATCCGCCCTTAACCCACCAATATTACACACCAACTCTCCTGCATCTATCTTCTTCAACACTTTCTTTTTCTCCTTAAAATCCTTCACAGGCACACTTAACAAATCAAACTCTATCACAAATTTTTCCTCTCTCATATACCACACAGGGCACTTAAAGGCTACAGGCACTCTTACATCCCATTCCATCCACTTTAAACCATACAACATCCATCCAGCCATATACCGAACCATGCATCCTGCCTTACTCCCTTTCTCCAACAATACAACCATAACCTTGATATAACTCAGCCCCAAAAAGATCTGAAAATTTGGGAAACCCAACCCTCCATGCTCACACGACTTATATACATACTCCCTTTTCAGTCTCTCCATCCTACTACCCCACAGAAAAGTAAAACATAACTTCTCAGCCTTCTTTAACTTTCGCACCGCAAACGGAAACACATTCGCACAAAAAAGCAAAATAGGCAAAATCACTGCTTTCACAACCAACACCTTCCCCACCAAAGTCAGTTCACGCATCCTCCAAAAATTCAACTTTCGTTCATCCCAACTTTCATTCCCTTTCAAATCATCATTAAACTGAATCCCCAAAATTTTAATTGCCCCCACCTCACACTCCACTCCATCCATCTTAACATTCTTATCCCCAAAACACTTAAAAACACATTTATTCCAATTTACTCTGAATGCAGACGCCCCACAAAAAATATCCAGCCACAATTTTGCTCTGTTCATACTCGCCATATTATCACTCACCACCACAATATCATCCATATAACCCAACACCTTTACATTCTTACCAGCACTCCCCGGAATCAACAATCCTCTCATCAGCTTATCTCTCCTTACACAACACAACAGAGGCTCAATCACACTTACAAACAATATCGGAGACATCGGGCAGCCTTGCCTAACCCCCAGCTTCCTGTGTACTCACTGTATATACCAACAGTAGCTTCCTGTGTACTCACTGTATATACTGACAGCAGCTTCCTGTGTACTCACTGTATATACCAACAGTAGCTTCCTGTGTACTCACTGTATATACCGACACCATCTCCCAGTGTACTCACAGAATATGCTGACAGCAGCCACCTGTGTACTCACTGTATATACCGACACCAGCTCCCAGTGTACGCACAGTATATACTGACAGCAGCCACCTGTGTACTCACTGTATATACTGACTGCAGCTCCCTGTCCCCTTCTAGGGTTGAATGTGTAAATTCCCAATCCCCCTGCTGGCTGTATGTTTGGATTGTGGCAGGAAAAGCAGGCCCGCCCCGCACACACCCACACAGGGAGAGCATCCACACTTCTTGCCCATGCGGGATTAGAACCCAGGACCTGAGCGTCCCTAAGCAACAGTTGTCAACTGCCACAGACAAGCACAGGCTGAGGCTTCAGCCAGAGTGCCGTATGCAAATGAGGAGCCAGCCAGAGGGCCGTATGCAAATGAGGAGGCAGCTGGTGGTGGCAGAAATGCTGTTAATGCGCCTCCTTGGGTGAGAGTTTATGCTCAGGAAGTGACTATTAAGACCGGGAAAGAGTGTGGCCATGATTTTTTGGCCAGTCTTTTTTAATGGACTTGTACAAGGGGAAATGGCCCCGGGTCTCTCCCCAATGAATAGTCACAAGCTCCTGTGGGGTTATAAATACCAAGATGACCCACTCATATAGTGTGCTAGGAAGGCGGAGCTTGTATCATTCAACCACCCTCAATGACACCCACAAGGAAGACACCCACCAGGATATATGTCCGAAAGGACCGACGACGGACCGAAGAAGATTCATTGAGGACATGAATGATTGCAATGCCTCCCTGACACTTTTGGCTTCTTCTTTTTACACATAACTTTTACTTCATTTGCTTTTTTTTTTTTTTTTTTTCAAAAAAACTTTTTTTATTGTCATATCCATAAATACAAAAAAGTTTTACACACAAACAAGTTATCCAGTTTTCCCCTTTTTCCAATACCCCCCTCCTCCCTTATCCCTTCCCCTCCCCCCCCCCCTTCCCCAGGTGGACCTCCAATACTCAAACCCGACCAGACCAGTGTTTCTATTTTCACTCCTACTTTCTTCTTCACTACTCTCTTCCTCTTTCCCATACCTTTTCATACTTAACATACTGTTTTACCAAATTATTCCAAGTCTCTGCTCGTAATATTTCATTTGTATTCCAACTCCGTACAATCATAAGTCTTGCCACAAACAATCTCCTACCCAACACTTCCTTTTTTTTCCTATCCATTCCCGCCATTTGTGAATCATCTCCCAATATTATCAATGCTGGATACGGTACTATTCTATATTCCAGTTCTTCTTCTACTGCCTTTATTATTTCCCGCCAGAATTTTCCCAGGGCCGTACATGTCCAAAAGATGTGCAGCCAATCTTCTACCTCTTCCCCACATCTTGCACAGTCGGCCGTGGATCTTTTGCCTATTTTTACCAGAAAAGAGGGAGTGTAGTACAAACGGTGCAGAACATGAAGCTGCACCATCTGGTGATTTTGGTTTACCGACACTTTCTTAACATTTTTTAATATACTCTCCCATTGCCCCTCCGACATTTTACCTAATTCCTTCTCCCATTTCCCCCTACATCCCATTTCCATCTTCCCCTGATTTTCATCCATTAATTTCCCATATATTCGTGATACTCCCTTTTTAATACCCATACCTCTACTCAAGAGTGATATTATTTCCGGGGTAGTTCCCACTATAAGCAACTCTCCATTCTCAGTATCCCCAACGGCATGCTTCAGCTGTTCGTATTCGTACCATTCTTTCCCCTCCAGACCAAACTCATCCCTCAAATGCTGCCAAGTTTTCAATTTCCCATCTCGGGAGGCGTCTTCTACTTCATTTGCTTTTTGAGGGACAGAGGAATCACAGCCATTGCCCCCTGCCCTCTATCACTGCAAAAACCACCGCCCACTACTTATGCCCCTTCAACTACCTACTCATCTGCCTGCCTTCATGGAGTAAGGAGGGAGTTGGGGGTCACATATCAGCCACTAGCGGAGTACGGGCGTTTAATTTTTAAAGGGGTTGGTCACTTTATAGTAAAATAGTTCACTTAAGTGTACTCACTGTATATACTGACAACAGCTCCATGTACTCACTGTATATACTGACAGCAGCTCCCTGTGTACTCACTGTATATACTGACAGCAGCTTCCTGTACTCACTGTATATACTGAGAGCAGCTCCCTGTGTACTCACTGTATATACTGAGAGCAGCTCCCTGTGTACTCACTGTATATACTGAGAGCAGCTCCCTGTGTACTCACTGTATATACTGACAGCAGCTCCCTGTGTACTCACTGTATATACTGACAACAGCTCCCTGTATACTCACGGTATATACTGACAGCAGCTCCCTGTACTCACTGTATATACTGACAGCAGCTCCCTGTGTACTCACTGTATACACTTACAGAAGCTTCTTGTGTACTCACTGTATATACTGAGAGCAGCTCCCTGTGTACTCACTGTATATACTGACAGCAGCTTCCTGTATACTCACTGTATATACTGACAGCAGCTCCCTGTGTACTCACTGTATATACTGACAGCAGCTCCCTGTACTCACTGTATATACTGACAGCAGCTCCCAGTGTACACACTGTATATACTGACAGCAGCTCCCTGTGTACTCACTGTATATACTGACAGCAGCTCCCTGTACTCACTGTATATACTGACAGCAGCTCCCTGTGTACTCACTGTATATACTGACAGCAGCTTCCTGTATACTCACTGTATATACTGACAGCAGCTCCTTGTGTACTCACTGTCTATACTGACAGCAGCTTCCTGTATACTCACTGTATATGCTGACAGCAGCTCCCTGTGTACTCACTGTATATACTGACAGCAGCTTCCTGTATACTCACTGTATATACTGACAGCAGCTCCCTGTGTACCCACTGTATATACTGACAGCAGCTTCCTGTATACTCACTGTATATGCTGACAGCAGCTCCCTGTGTACTCACTGTATATACTGACAGCAGCTCCCTGTACTCACTGTATATACTGACAGCAGCTCCCTGTGTATTCATTGTATATACTGACAGCAGCTTCTTGTGTACTCACTGTATATACTGACAGCAGCTCCCTGTGTACTCACTGTATATACTGACAACAGCTCCCTGTTTACTCACGGTATATAGTGACAGTAGCTCCCTGTACTCACTGTATATACTGACAGCAGCTCCCTGTGTACTCTCTGCATATACTGACAGCAGCTTCCTGTTTACTCATTCTTAATGTATATACTGATAGCAGCTCCATGTATAGTCACTGTATATACTCACAGCAGCTCCTTGTGTACTCACTGTATATACCGACAGCAGCTTCCTGTGTACTCACTGTATATACCAACAGCAGCTTCCTGTGTACTCACTGTATATACCGACACCAGCTTCCAGTGTACGCACAGTATATACTGACAGCAGCTCCCTGTGTACTCTGTATATACTGACAGCAGATTCCTGTGTACTCATTCTCAATGTATATACTGACGACAGCTTCCTGTGTACTCACTGAATATACTTACAACAGCCTCCTGTACTCACTGTATATACTGACAGCAGCTCCTTGTGTACTCACTGTATATACCGACAGCAGCTTCCTGTGTACTCACTGTATATACCAACAGTAGCTTCCTGTGTACTCACTGTATATACCGACACCATCTCCCAGTGTACGCACAGAATATACTGACAGCAGACACCTGTGTACTCACTGTATATACCGACACCAGCTCCCTGTGTACTCACTGTATATACTGACAGCAGCTTCCTGTATACTCACTGTATATACTGACAGCAGCTCCCTGTGTACTCACTGTATATACTGACAGCAGCTCCCTGTACTCACTGTATATACTGACAGCAGCTCCCAGTGTACACACTGTATATACTGACAGCAGCTCCCTGTGTACTCACTGTATATACTGACAGCAGCTTCCTGTATACTCACTGTATATACTGACAGCAGCTCCCTGTGTACTCACTGTATATACTGACAGCAGCTCCCTGTACTCACTGTATATACTGACAGCAGCTCCCAGTGTACACACTGTATATACTGACAGCAGCTCCCTGTGTACTCACTGTATATACTGACAGCAGCTCCCTGTACTCACTTTATATACTGACAGCAGCTCCCTGTGTACTCACTGTATATATTGACAGCAGCTTCCTGTATACTCACTGTATATACTGACAGCAGCTCCCTGTGTACTCACTGTATATACTGACAGCAGCTTCCTGTATACTCACTGTATATGCTGACAGCAGCTCCCTGTGTACTCACTGTATATACTGACAGCAGCTCCCTGTACTCTCTATATATACTGACAGCAGCTCCCTGTGTACTCATTGTATTTACTGACAGCAGATCCATGTGTACTCACTGTATAAACTGACAGCAGCTCCCAGTGTACACACTGTATATACTGACGGCAGTTCCCAATGTACTCACTGTATATACTGACAGCAGCTTCTTGTGTACTCACTGTATATACTGACAGCAGCTCCCTGTGTACTCACTGTATATACTGACAGCAGCTTCTTTTGTACTCACTGTATATACTGACAGCAGCTCCCTGTGTACTCACTGTGTATACTGACAACAGCTCCCTGTATACTCACGGTATATACTGACAGCAGCTCCCTGTGTACTCACTGTATATACTGAGAGCAGCTCCCTGTACTCACTGTATATACTGACAGCAGCTCCCTGTGTACTCACTGTATAAACTGACAGCAGCTCCCAGTGTACACACTGTATATACTGACGGCAGTTCCCAATGTACTCACTGTATATTCTGACAGCAGCTCCCTTTGTACTCACTGTATATACTGACAGCAGCTTCTTGCGTACTCACTGTATATACTGACAGTAGCTCCCTGTGTACTCACTGTATATACTGACAGCAGCTTCTTGTGTACTCACTGTATATACTGACAGTAGCTCCCTGTGTACTCACTGTATATACTGACAGCAGCTTCTTGTGTACTCACTGTATATACTGACAGCAGCTCCATGTGTACTCACTGTATATACTGACAGCAGCTCCCTGTGTACTCACTGTATATACTTACAGAAGCTACATGTGTAGTCACTGTATATACTGATTGCAGCTCCCTGTGTACCCACTGTATATACTGACAGCAGCTCCCTGTGTACTCTCTGTATATACTGACAGCAGCTTCCTGTGTACTCATTCTCAATGTATATACTGATAGCAGCTCCATGTGTACTCACTGTATATACTGACAACAGCTCCCTGTATACTCACGGTATATACTGACAGCAGCTCCCTGTAATCACTGTATATACTGACAGCAGCTCCCTGTGTACTCACTGTATATGCTGACAGAAGCTTCTTGTGTACTCACTGTATATACTGACAGCAGCTCCCTGTGTAGTCACTGTATATACCGACACCAGCTCCCAGTGTTCGCACAGTATATACTGACAGCAGCCACCTGTGTACTCACTGTATATACTGACTGCAGCTCCCTGTCCCCTTCTAGGGTTGAATGTGTAAATTCCCAATCCCCCTGCTGGCTGTATGTTTGGATTGTGGCAGGAAAAGCAGGCCCGCCCCGCGCACAGCCACACAGGGAGAGCATCCACACTTCTTGCCCATGCGGGATTAGAACCCAGGACCTAAGCGTCCCTAAGCAACAGTTGTCAACTGCCACAGACAAGCACAGGCTGAGGCTTCAGCCAGAGTGCCGTATGCAAATGAGGAGCCAGCCAGAGGGCCGTATGCAAATGAGGAGGCAGCTGGTGGTGGCAGAAATGCTGTTAATGCGCCTCCTTGGGTGAGAGTTTATGCTCAGGAAGTGACTATTAAGACCGGGAAAGAGTGTGGCCATGATTTTTTTGGCCAGTCTTTTTTAATGGACTCGTTCAAGGGGAAATGGCCCCGGGTCTCTCCCCAATGTATAGTCACAAGCTCCTGTGGGGATATAAATACCAAGATGACCCACTCAAATAGAGTGCTAGGAAGGCGGAGCTTGTATCATTCAACCACTCTCAATGACACCCACAAGGAAGACACCCACCAGGATATATGTCCGAAAGGACCGACAATGGACCGAAGAAGATTCATTGAGGACTTGAATGATTGCAATGCCTCCCTGACACTTTTGGCTTCTTCTTACACATAACTTTTACTTCATTTACGTTTTGAGGGACAAAGGAATCACAGCCATTGCCCCCTGCCCTCTATCACTGCAAAAACCACCGCCCACTACTTATGCCCCTTCAACTACCTACTCATCTGCCTGCCTTCATGGAGTAAGGAGGGAGTTGGGGGTCACATATCACCCACTAGCGGAGTACGGGCATTTAATTTTTAAAGGGGTTGGTCACTTTATAGTAAAATAGTTCACTTATGTGTACTCACTGTATATACTGACAGCAGCTCCCTGTGTACTCACTGTATATACTGACAGCAGCTCCCTGTACTCACTGTATATACTGACAGCAGCTCCCTGTGTACTCACTGTATATACTGACAGCAGCTCCCTGTACTCACTGTATATACAGCAGCTCCCTGTGTACTCACTGTATATACAGCAGCTCCCTGTGTACTCACTGTATATACTGACAGCAGCTCCCTGTACTCACTGTATATACAGCAGCTCCCTGTGTACTCACTGTATATACAGCAGCTCCCTGTGTACTCACTGTATATACTGACAGCAGCTTCTTGTGTACTCACTGTATATACTGACAGCAGCTCCCTGTGTACTCATTGTATATACTGACAGCAGCTTCTTGTGTACTCACTGTATATACTGACAGCAGCTCCCTGTACTCACTGTATATACTGACAGCAGCTCCCTGTGTACTCACTGTATATACTGACAGCAGCTCCCTGTACTCACTGTATATACAGCAGCTCCCTGTGTACTCACTGTATATACAGCAGCTCCCTGTGTACTCACTGTATATACTGACAGCAGCTCCCTGTACTCACTGTATATACAGCAGCTCCCTGTGTACTCACTGTATATACAGCAGCTCCCTGTGTACTCACTGTATATACTGACAGCAGCTTCTTGTGTACTCACTGTATATACTGACAGCAGCTCCCTGTGTACTCATTGTATATACTGACAGCAGCTTCTTGTGTACTCACTGTATATACTGACAGCAGCTCCCTGTGTACTCACTGTATATACTGACAGCAGCTTCTTGTATACTCACGGTATATACTGACAGCATCTCCCTGTACTCACTGTATATACTGACAGCAGCTCCCTGTGTACTCACTGTATATACTGACAGAAGCTTCTTGTGTACTCACTGTATATACTGACAGCAGCTCCCTGTGTAGTCACTGTATATACTGACAGCAGCTCCCTGTGTACCCACTGTATATACTGACAGCAGCTCCCTGTGTACTCATTCTCAATGTATATACTGACAACAGCTTCCTGTTTACTCACTGAATATACTTACAACAGCCTCCTGTACTCACTGTATATACCAGGGGGACTCAACTGGCAGACCGCGGTCCAGACCGCGGATGCCAGCTGTCCGCACCCCTGGTCAGACCTAACCGCCCCGGATCCGGTCCGTCCCGGGGCGGTTAGGAGGTCCTGCTCCCCACTGCACTGCCTCCCGCCCTATAGGCGTACTGTCCTTAGGTTGCAGTACGCCTGTGGGGCTGGGGGCAGTGTCGGCCCGGCCCCTGGATGATACGCGCTCTCTGGGGAAGTCCCGGGAACTCCCCAGCAGAGCGCGCACCACAGACCTCAGTGTACGCCGCCGGCCTGAACTTCCGGGAAGTTGAGGCCGGCAGCATACACTGAGGTCACTGGTGCGCGCTCTGCTGGGGAATCCCCGGGATGTCCCCAGAGAGCGCGTATTAGCCGGGGGCCGGGCCGACAGGAGAAGAGGACAGCCGGAGCGGGGAACGAGGTACCTAATACCTAATACGAGGTACCTTTTGTACCTAATATCAAAGGGCTGGTGAGAGAGAAAAAATGCCAGTTTTCCCGCTAATAAGCAGCAATTCTGTATATAAATAGTTGAACGTTTGTGAAAAGTAACAAAACACGTTTCCTACAGTTGTTCAGCTCGGACCTTCACCTGACAATAGACCCCGGGAAGTGGACCTTCACTAAAAGTTGTTGAGTACCCCTGCTCTAGGCCTTGGGTCTCCAAACTGCGGCCCTCCTGCTGTTGCAAAACCGCAACTTCCATCATGCCTGGAGAGCTAAAGCTTTGGATTTGGCTGTCCAGGCATGATGGGAAATGTAGTTTTGCAACAGCTGGAGGGCCCTAGTTTGGAGACCCATGCTCTAGGCCGCAGTTTGGCACAGGGCTGCAAGTTTAAAAGTTGTTTTTTAGGACAATAACTGCATTACCTGCCGAACTGACCCCAGGACAGCTCTTGGATTAAAAGCAGCTAAACGAAGGTACAAGCGTTTTTTTTTTTTTTTTGGGGGGGGGGGGGGGCAGATTGTGGGTACAGAGTCGCTTTAAGATCCAGCTCTGATAATACTTGTCACACTTTCACTGCCTTACCCAATTCATTTTTTATAACTATAGGTGTCACCACCTTGAAGAAGACAATCTATTAAACCAGCCCAGGGCACAGGTTCACTTTAAAGGCTCCAGGCATGAACACTGGCTACCATGAGTGCAAAGTGTACTAAGTGTAAGTTCAAGTAGCAGTAAAACACAAACATGTGCAGTGTCCAAGTACAGGGTCCTGTTATACTGAAACGGTTGGTTGTCACCACAGTTTTGTTACTTTGTATTACTGACATTGCACTGCCTTGTTTTATGTGTGATGTTGCTTTGTAATATGGTGTTATGCTGCCATGTCCTGTCTAATGTTTACCAAGCTCAGTATAAGAAAGATACCAACACACATTGCTGCAGATGGTGTCAGTTTGCAGCAGAAGAACCAGCATTCAGACTTTATGGGAATAGTAAATTTTACTTCTAACGCACAGAAAAGATCATGTACAATATAATCAAAATGGTGTATAACAGGAGAGTAATTGACATGATATCCAGATAGTGACACGTACATTATGCAGGAGAAACGCTATGACTATTAACACTTACCACATGGAGCAATAAAGTTTATTTTGCACAGTTTTAGTGAAAGGTATCTATGTGCACCAGTTTGGAGCGTGAATCCATGCAGCACATGTGTAGAACAGCATAACAGAATTTTTTTAAAAAAGTGGGTGGGACTTCACAACAAAGGGAATGAACCATCAAGTGGCGTAAACTATAGTAGAAATATACTCTAGCTAGGAGCTGTAATAAATTTTTAGGACTGTCACTTTGACAGACAAAGAAGTGCTGGATTTATGAATAAATGTGAAAATATGTGTTGGGGACCCATTCCCAGGTTGGTTGGTATCTCTATTGCTGGGATAGGAGTTTAATATTTGTGAAAATAGACATTAGGAATAGACCTTACTTACCATTAGAGATGAGCACAACTAAAGCATGCTCGTATCTGTTTTTCATGGCTGTATCCATATTTACCCAGATTCCCACTCCTCTTCAGCCTCTGGTAATCAAATGGCGAACAATCAGACTCTAACATGCTCGAGTTGCGCTTATCTCTACTTACCACTCAACTTTACATGTTAAGCTATACATACATGTTTCTGTATATAGTGGTTTAGGGAGCCACCACCTATTTTATGAATATGTGGTTCCCATTTTATAGGTGACGTGATTGAACACACATATATTGTTGCCTGTATTTATACAGAAGGGTTTCCAGTCATTTAAAGAGCGCCAACAGGAAAGAACCTCGATCTCAAGATGAAGTGAAATTATTCTCCTCTGACAGGTTTTACTTTTCTTCCACCAGCTGAAATAAGGTAAAATGATGACATCAGTTGCATATAACATTGGCAAGAACATGTTTACCCATGTAGATGGTAATGTGTTTGCGTCTTTATTTTAAAGGGGTTATCCAGCGCTACAAAAAACATGGCCACTTTTCCCCCTACTGTTGTCTCCAGTTCAGGTGCGGTTTGCAATTAAGCTCCATTTACTTCAATGGAAGTGAGTTTCAAAACCCCACCCGAACTGGAGACAACAGTAGGGGGAAAGTGGCCATATTTTTGTAGCGCTGGATAACCCCTTTAACGTCAAAGACTAAGGGCCCTATTACACAAAGCGATAATCAGCAAAATCGGCCCAATTCGGCTGATTATCACTCTGTGTAACAGAGACAAGGATCAGCTGATGAAACGATTATTGGCTGATCGTTTCTTTGGGCCCTGACCTAAAATCATCGGCGGCCGACCACGTATCGCGTAATAGTGGTGTAATAGTGTAATAGTGATGCGAGGCCAACAGCTGACGATTCAACAGTTTACTTTACCTGTCCACTGTTTCATTCTCATTTTGACCACTGTCTGTAGTGGTCTAAGGGTTGCATAAAAGATCCAGCAATCCTTAGTGAGGCCCTACCTACCTGATGCTCAAGCAATGTAAAGGCTCTGTAAGCAAGTGCCGATCTAAGAGATCAGTACTCATTTACTATGGAGCATTGGTTTATGTAATATCTAGAAATCTTATCTAGGTCAGGATTTCTTTGCCATGGGTGACTTGTGTCCCATTTGCAAATAAACACACACATAGCTTCCAGCTGCAGCAAATAGAACTCCTACACAGCTCCCATACTGTATCTGTGGTGTCTTCATCAGTAAGAGTAGTCACTGGAAAAACATCTTTTATTCCGGCACGGGAGGCAGAGAGAGAGACGTGAGATAGTCATGTGGGCGGTGTCCGGGCTGTGACTAATCACGGCTCTCTGCCTGTCTGTGTGCTCTGCCAGGATGATTGACTGGCAGAGAGACACGTTAGTTGCCTCTTTGCATGTCAATCATATCTGTAGAGCACACTGACAGGCAGAGCCATGACTAGTCGCAGCCCAGACACCACAAACACGACTAGTTCACAGCTCTCCCCCTGCCTCGTGTGCAGGAAAATAAAAAAAGATGTTTTTCGAGTAGCTACATTTACTGATGAAGACACCACAGATTTAGTATGGGAGTTGTGTTGGAGATCTATTTGTTACAGCTTGGAGCTATAGCAGCGTGATCATGCTAAATGGTTGCCTTCAAGCGGGCTGGAAGAAGGTTCAAGGGAAATATACTGGAAGGCCAAAGGGGGGGGGGGGGGGGGGCAAAAATCATTATGGGCAAGGGGTAGGGCGACAATAAAAAAGACACTAAGCTTTCCTGTCCCCGCGTTGTGCCACATGACTGGGTTCCCATATCCCGCCAGGTGTCATCTTCTGGGTTCCGGATATGTCACGACTCGGCTGAAACTCGGCGTCACAAGTGTGTGGAATTTATCCAGCTCAGGCAATCAGTAATGGCAGAGGTGCCCCGACCCAGTCACTGACTGACTAAGCAGGGAATCAGTCAGGCGGGTTGTGATGTAGCCGTAGAAGAGCTAAGAAGACAGGCGGCTGGGGTCCGCGAGGGGTCTGTGGCGCTGTGCAGGTGAATATGATCTCTTTTTTAAGCTCCCCCACCTCCGGCCAGAAATAATTTTTTTGCCCCTCCCCCCCCAGACTTCACCTCTAAAGTGTCACTGTCTTTATAACGTTCATAATTTAAATTAACAGTAGATAAAGCACATTCTTGCCTTTCACCCCTCGAGAAAGGCGTGTTGCCGAAACGCACGTTGGGGCATACCGCATGGGCGTAGTGTGAACCAGCACTTTAGGTAATGCTTTACCAGTAGGGAATATTGTTATTTTTTTTAGATTGTCGACACATGTCGTTTTCATATTGCATATAGTCCAACTGGTTATGTAGAATACAGTGGTCCCTCAACATACAATAATAATTGGTTCCAGGACGACCATTGTGTGTTGAAACCATTGAATGTTGAGACCAAAACTCTATGGAAAACTGGAAATTGGTTCTAAATCCCCCAAAATGAGAAAAAATGAAACATTAAAGGAAAATAAGCAACTAACTAATATGGATAAAGCAAGCCCTTACATACAACTGTGAGAAAGAGCTACAAGAGATTCTAAATTTCTTTCTGTTTAGAGGACTGGAGCGTTTTCAGGGTTCTGTACAGATCACACAGGGTCCCAGAAAAATAAAATGAAGCCGCTCTCACCTGGTGCCCAAAGGAGCGACTCATCCTGGCCCAGGTACAGAACATGTAGTATCACACCGTACTGTAGGAAGGAGATACCAACCAGCCAACCAGTGCAGATACTTCACTAATACTGGGATTTTACCAGTAAAATAGCCACTCTCATTGGTCGATCAGCTATTTTTTTTTTTACATGTTTCGCAGATCTGGACTTTCTGTAGCACTGTATGTTGAGTCTGGTCTCAAGTTACAATGGTCCAGAAAGTATTATTGTATGTTGAAAATATTGTATCTTAAGGCCATTGTAAATTGAGGGATCACTGTATTTGGATTACTGGTGTTAGGCACCTTATTATTACCATCTATATATAGACTTTATGTCATTTCTGTCCCATAACCACATTATACGTTTTGTTCTTTTGGCCATGTGTCTGCAAGCAGCTGTTCTGATCCATCCATTGTTTTTACAATATGGTATTTTTGCTCATGATTAATAAAGATTCATTTTATTACATATCTTTTGGGTAGAGCATTTTGTTTTTGTTGGTGGTCTATATTGTTTTGCTGTAGTATAACCCTGTTTAGTCTCCCTGTAATTGTATCATATGCACTGGCTTTATCTATGTTGGAGGGGTTATTGGTTTAGCTATTACATATTAGTTGTGTAACTGTAACATGTAGTTGTGTAACATGTGTAACATGTAGTGATTTACATGTACAAAAAACAATTTTTATATCCTCACTCGTGTATCTAATTTATTGTGCCCTACCTTAAAAACTAACCTAGTAATAAGGGTGGAAAACTTTAAAAATACAGTAAGACCGTACTGCAGCACATTATTCATGGTTCTTTAGACTTTTCTTTTGTGGATTTCTGTTATTTGAAGTTTCACTTGGACTCTTCCCCTGTATGTTCATGAATGATTAACCTGCCTGTCATAGTCATTTATTAATTAACTTAGCTTCAGATGATCTAACATTTCTTTACTTACCTAATTTTTCTATGTGTATATGTATGCAGAAAATAGACACACTTTGGAAAATTATGTGAGAATTTTGCATTAAAATTCATCTGTGTAGCAGTCCTAAAGTGGTATTCCACTCAAACATAACTTTTGGTTTATTGCTGCCCATGGTGAGACTAACAATTCATTCCATACTTGTTATTATCTATTCAGTCTCCTTCCCCCAGTTCTGAGCTGCTGCTTTCTGCTGAAGACACAAAAATCTGTGTGTGAGCCTCTCTCTTCGTCTTTCACTCCTCCTCCCTCCCTCTCTTCTGGGACAGCTAATGTAAACAACTCACTGCATTACAAAGAAGCTACAATGCTGCAGATAAAGCCAGTCAAGCACTTGTTTACATCAGCCGTCTCAGAAGGGAAGGGGGAGGAGGGGGGCAGAGGGAACAGCTCACACATACTTTTTTGTGTCTTCAGCAGAAAGCAGCAGCTCAGAACTGGGGATAGAAGACTGAATAGATAATAAGTATGGAATGAATTGTTCGTCTAAACATGGGCAGCAACATGAAGGAAACAAAAATACAGTTCAGGTGGGGGGAACATGATAAAGAACACATATTTAACGTTCCCAGTGCCAGCACTTTGCACATCCTACTCCAGGGCTCCCAGCTCTTCAACGTCACAGCCCAGTTGATGAATACTCCACTCAGCCAGTCAATGACTGCGGTGGGACACCGCTGCAGTCACTGGTTGGCTGATGGGGCATCCATCAGCCAGGTCAGGCATTTCCCCCCAAGTTGTGACGTTATCAGAACCCAGGGGAAAATGCCTTCTGTTGCGGGTCCCAAACCTTTTGCGGGCACATGACAATTCGCAGGTAAGTAGTTGTGTAGCTGTTGCTTATTATGTTCCCCCCCTGCCAGCTGTCGATTTTTTTTTTTTAAATGCCGAACTTCTCCTTTAGGCTGGGTTCACACTACGTATATTTCAGTCAGTATTGTGGTCCTCATATTGCAACCAAAACCAGGAGTGGATTGAAAACACAGAAAGGCTCTGTTTCCACAATGTTGTAATTGAGTGGATGGCCGCCATTTAATGGCAAATATTTGCTGTTATTTTAAAACAACGGCTGTTATATTGAAATAATGGCCGTTATTTACTGTTATATGGCGGCCATCCACTCAATTTCAACATTGTGTGAACAGATCCTTTCTGTGTTTTTAATCCACTCCTGGTTTTGGTTGCAATATGAGGATCGCAATACTGACTGAAATATACGTAGTGTGAACCCAGCCTTAGGCTATGTTCACACTATGTATATGTCCGGCCGCATATTTTCGCGGCCGGACATATACGTGTTAAACTCCGGCCGGGGTTTTACGTAAGTTGCGGCCGGCTACGTACGGTCCGCGAACTTACGCCGTAGTCTACTTACGCTTCCCGAGCGCCCTACGTAGCGATCTGACAGCGGTCTTTTACTTGGAAATCTTCGGCTAGCCCCGGACACCCCACAGAACCTTTTGGATCGGCAAAGAAAAGTGCAAAAATGAAGAAATCACCACTACGTACGGGACCGCATGTAACGCTACGGGTGTAAGTTACGGCATTTTCGTCCTCAATCAATGGTCTGGTAAATTTTTTACGGCGCCGCGTACGATCCTGGCGTAGTGTGAACTGTGCAGCCGTAGATCGTATACTTTCCATTGTACGCAAACTACGTAAATCTCCGGCCGCTTATTCAAGGAACGCGCTACAACCAAAAACTTACATAGTGTGAACATAGCCTTAAGAAGGGTTTACATATGTTTTTCAATTCAGCACAGCTGCCATCAGAGGCCACATCAAAAGGCAACTATGACAAAGGGTCCATAGGCCCAGCACCCTACCTATAGTATTTTTCCCCTAATACCATAGGTTTGGTAAAAATGAAGTTTACTACCTCGGACTACGGAGTGAGCGTGTAATCTGTAGTCTGAAGTATTGATGAGCTGCTGCTTCATCTCCCTGTTTATTGATGGATAAACCTTCAAAGTAAAAAATTACCAGATAAAACATCTTAGGTTACTGGAAAGAATGCATTGCTTCCTGCAGGACATACAGCAGCTGATAAGTACTGGAAGACTTACCTTTTTAATCCTCAATCTTAATCCAGGTTTGATACAAATGTGGGTATTCTGCGCTCATTACTGTTGAATAGATGGTCGTCCTAAAACAAATAGGGGATGACAATAAATGGGTAATATTTAAAGGGGAACTCCGGATAAGAAAAACTTGTTTTCTATTAAAAGTACATCAAAGGGAATCTGTCAGCACCTTTTCAGCTTCTGAGGTGCTGACATTGTGAGGAAGGTGTGTGTGTGTTCGTGTGTGTATTACCTTTCTTTTTCTGGTAGCTGCTGTAATTTTTCCATAATCTGTTCTGTAACTTGCGGCACAAGTGCCAAACAGGAGTCTTGGTGCTGCGTTCGTGATGCACTTCGTCCCGCCTCCAACTATCTCCTCCTCCCAGCTTCACCTGAATATTCATTGGGGGCTGGCTGCGGCCTTCCTGGCGACGTTATCTGACGGCAAAGGCCCCATGCACACTTGTCAGTTCGCGCATACGCCCCGCTCTGTGCAGTACGTGCGCTCCCGACGAACAATTTGCACATGCGCCGTAAAGCATCAGAGCGGCGCAGGCGCACTGTGCGCATCAACTCTGGCCCTCAGCGATACCACGTCTGCGAATTGTTCGTCGGGAGCGTGCGCGCCGCACAGAGCCAGGCCGCATACGTGAACTGACAAGTGTGTGCGAGGTCTTTGCAGTCAGATGACGTCGCCAGGAAGGCCCCAATGAATATTCAGGTGAAGCTGGGAGGAGGGGGTAGTTGGAGGAGGGACGAAGTGCGGCACCAAGACTCCTCTTTGACACTTGTGCCGCAAGTTACAGAACAGATTATGGAAAAAGTACAGCAGCTACCAGAAAAAGAAAGGTAACACACACACACCTTCCTCACAATGTCAACACCTCAGAAGACGAAAAGGTGCTGACAGATTCCATTTAAAAGTTATATAGATGTGTCTATACAATGTATTACCGTATCTGTGCAGTTCTGCCAATGGTCATTGGGCCAAATGTGCCAAGTATTGTTATATGTACAAAATAACAGCCACCATATAAAGACCAATATTCTTCCAAAGCAGTGACCATAAAACACAGGTGTCAAACACCAGCCTTCCAGCTGTTACATCACTACAAATCCCATCATGCCTGGACAGATAAACCATGATGGGAATTGTATTTTTGCAACACCTGGAAGGATGGAGTGTGACACCCCTGATACAGAGGTAGATCCCAGCTGTATAAAGGTTCTGCAGACCTTATAAGTGATTATAGTGCAGTTACATCCTGTGACTCACAGTAGGCGTCTTCTCTGCAGGAAGAGACGTCCACTTTTCCTTTTCTTCTCCATCTGGCTCCGGCCATCATGAAGGCTTCTCTGGCCATGACTCCTCCTCTCCACGGGATCTGTCAGACAGACATTTTAGGCTTCATGCTCCAGCAACATCCTCATCAATACATCCCTCCATATAGAATAGCCTCCTGCTTCACACCTTTCCATATAGAATAGCCCCCCGTGCATCCCCCCATATATAGAATAGCCCCCCGTGCACCCCCCCATATAGAATGGCCCCCCTGCTGTGCATCCCCCCATATAGAATAGCTCCCACGTGCATCCCCCCATATAGAATAGCCCCCCTGCTGTGCTTCCCCCCATATAGAATGGCCCCCCCTGCATCCCCCCCATATAGAATAGCCCCCCTTGCATCCCCCCATATAGAATAGCCCCCCGTGCATTCCACCCCATATAGAATAGCCCCCCGTGCATTCCCCCCATATAGAATAGCCCCCCGTGCATTCCCCCCATATAGAATAGCCCCCCTGCATCCCCCTCCTATATAGAAAAGCCCCCTGCATCCCCCCAATATAGAATAGCCCCCCTGCATCCCCCCAATATAGAATTGCCCCCCGTGCATTCCCCCCCCATATAGAATAGTCCCCCTGCTGTGCATCCCCAATATAAAATAGCCCCCCTGCATCCCTCCAATATAGAATAGCCCCCCTTGCATCCCCCCAATATAGAATAGCCTCCCCTGCATCCCCCCAATATAGAATAGCCCCCCGTGCATTCCCCCCCATATAGAATAGCCCCCTGCTGTGCATCCCCCAATATAAAATAGCCCCCCTGCATCCCTCCAATATAGAATAGCCCCCCTTGCATCCCCCCAATATAGAATAGCCTCCCCTGCATCCCCCAATATAGAATAGCCCCCTGCATCCCCCAATATAGAAAAGCCCCCCTGCATCCCCCTAATATAGAATAGCCCCCCCTGCGTCCCCCCAATATAGAATAGCCCCCCCCTGCATCCCCCAATATAGAATAGCCCCCCTGCATCCCCCAATATAGAATAGCCTCCCCTGCTGTGCATCCCCCCAATATAGAATAGCCTCCCCTGCAGTGCATCCCCCCAATATAGAATAGCCTCCCCCTGCATCGCCCCAATATAGAATAGCCTCCCCCTGCATCGCCCCAATATAGAATAGCCTCCCCCTGCATCTCCCCAATATAGAATAGCCCCCTGCTGTGCATCCACATAAATCCCCCCCCCCCAATGGCCACATGTGAAGGGGTAATAAAAAAAAACCACACACATTCTCACCTGACAACTCGCTCCTGGCAGCTTCTTCCTCCCGGATCTTCGGTCACTGCACCTGCCTCCTGCTGCAGCGCGGCGGCGGCTCTCTCCTGCCAGGTCCTCAGTGGCGTGTCACGGAAGTGACGTCAGCCACTGGGGGCCTGGCAGAGGTTCCTGCAGACGTGCCTGCGCGCGGCACGTCTGCGACCCCGGGCCGGCCCTGACACCTTCCGGCTACGAAGACCGGACGGCCACAGGAGTGACTGGCAGGGCCGGGGGCCAATGGCTCCCTGGTTCTGTCAGTCAGAGCACGGCCGCTGCAGACTGTGAGCGTTCATCTTGAACGCTCACAGTTAAAGGGCCAGGTCACCGACCCTCTGCAGAGGCTGAATGAATAGCGCAGCAGCCGGCTGCGCTATTCTTGCAGCCACTGCTGAGGGTCGGTGCACATGGGGGCCAGGAGCGGCGGCCCCCGGACTGGTAATCCTGGCAGCCCAGCAGGCATTTGCCAGATTACCAATCCGGGCCTGATAGCCGGGGGACCTCTGTTACATACTATGCTGGATGACCTCTGTTACACACTATGCTGGATGACCTCTGTTACACACTATGCTGGATAGCCGGGGGATCTTTGTTACACACTATCCTGGATAGCCGGGGGACCTCTGTTACACACTATGCTGGATAGCCGGGTGACCTCTGTTACACACTATGCTGGATAGCCGGGTGACCTCTGTTACACACTATGCTGGATAGCCGGGGGACCTCTGTTACACACTATGCTGGATAGCCGGGGGACCTCTGTTACACACTATGCTGGATAGCCGGGGGACCTCTGTTACACACTATACTGGATAGCCGGGGGATCTCTGTTACACACTATGCTGGATAGCCAGGTGATCTCTGTTACACACTATGCTGGATAGCCGGGGGACCTCTGTTACACACTATGCTGGATAGCCGGGTGACCTCTGTTACACACTATGCTGGATAGCCGGGGGACCTCTGTTACACACTATGCTGGATAGCCGGGGGACCTCTGTTACACACTATGCTGGATAGCCGGGGGATCTCTGTTACACACTATCCTGGATAGCCGGGAGACTTCTGTTACACACTATGCTGGATAGCCGGGGGACCTCTGTTACACACTATGCTGGATAGCCGGGGGACCTCTGTTACACACTATGCTGGATAGCCGGGGGACCTCTGTTACACACTATGCTGGATAGCAGGGGGACCTCTGTTACACACTATCCTGGATAGCCGGGGGACCTCTGTTACACACTATGCTGGATAGCCGGGGGACCTCTGTTACACACTATGCTGGATAGCCGGGAGACCTCTGTTACACACTATACTGGATAGCCGAGGGACCTCTGTTACACACTATGCTGGATAGCCGGGGGACCTCTGTTACACACTATGCTGGATAGCCGGGGGACCTCTGTTACACACTATACTGGATAGCCGGGGGATCTCTGTTACACACTATGCTGGATAGCCAGGTGATCTCTGTTACACACTATGCTGGATAGCCGGGGGACCTCTGTTACACACTATGCTGGATAGCCGGGTGACCTCTGTTACACACTATGCTGGATAGCCGGGGGACCTCTGTTACACACTATGCTGGATAGCCGGGGGACCTCTGTTACACACTATGCTGGATAGCCGGGGGACCTCTGTTACACACTATACTGGATAGCCGGGGGATCTCTGTTACACACTATGCTGGATAGC